>NC_073404.1:3891242-3996242 GCF_028641065.1 Leucoraja erinaceus | reverse complement strand
ATCTGTAACTCTAGTTGGTATCAACTTAAATTTAACTGGATGGATGAGAAAATGCAATTTCTCTAATGTTAGTTATGTGGCTGAAACAGCTAATTTAGCAAGATTCAGCGTTTTTCGAATATCATCCAGATAAGCCATAATATGTATTTTTCAGCTTTGAGCAGCCCAAACACTGGCTTGGTAATGTGGTAAATAACCTGGGAGCTGAAGTTAGCCCATTTTGCAAAGCTTTAACTGCTATCGTTGCCCATCCAGCTAAATTTCAAATATCTCCAGTGAACCCTGTGAATGGGAACTGAATAGTAGGCATCTTTGAGATCGATGCATGCCATAAAGTATCCTGTGGAAATCAGTTTCCCATTCTAAAAAGTCTATACTGCACATGTGAAAGTGAGTTAATCAAGGTTGATTCGATATCTTCCATCTTTCGCTTGTTTGGATATCTGCTTATATACCCAAACCTTATTGTTTGGACTGATGTGTTGTATATTGTATGGATCGCAATCCCTTGATGCCGTGAAATTGAATTCTTGAGCCTGCACATTTTTTTCTCATGCCACTGGGCCAGTATGTTTCAAGCAATGTGAGGGGACATATTTCCGAGTTTGGAGTCCGTTTGTGTCACACACCCTTGATGCCGTGACAGAATTCTTGAGCCTCACGCATGCACTCCAGTATGTTTCACGGACATATTTCCGAGTTTGGAGTCAGTCACACACTGACTGCCTACGCACCCCTCCTCAGAGAGGGAGATATAATGCAGCCCTGCACCAGGCCAGCGGGCCCCGACACCCGCGCTGATGTGACTCCGTTCCTCAGGATGCTCCGCACTGCAGGGGCGAACCTTGACGGTCGACTTGTCTGGGTCATCCGGCCTGCCGAGCCGGGTCTCCCCACGGAGCTGGGACTTCCCTCGGTCTCCGCAGCCGTGTTTTCCCGAGCAGGGTTTCCCCACGTGGAGACGGGATGCACCGCGGTCTCGACCGAACGTCAGTTTGCAGGAACTCTATAAAAGAGCTTCCTGCAGGAAAAAGCATGACCTGAAGTATGTTCGAAACTTACCTTCAGGTTTTGAAACTTACCACTGGAGGAGCAGCGCGCCTGCCAGCCAGTCGTGCGCCATGCGTTAGACGTAATGACACGCATGCGGGCTGACGGCCTTCTTCACGTAGTCACTCAAGTGACTCCGAAGTAAAATGTTGAGTTACTCTGGTACTTGGTGTCTTTTTTCTAGAATTACACCAGCACTCAGTTTTTTTTTGCAGTTACTTCAGCACTTTGCGTCCGTTTTATCATGGAGTTACTCCAGCACTTTGTGCTTTTTTTGTGGTAAACTGGCATCAGCAGTTCCTTGTTTCTCGCTAAACTTGATACTAGGGCACGAATGGATTGCAGTGGCCAGATCGCTACCTGTTGCCATTAGGGAAGCAGAAATGACACAGCTAAAAACACAAACAGAACACACAGTGAGCAGGGTGAGTAGACTTGAGTCTGACAACAGCTCTGGGGGCCTGGGCTGACACACCAGCCACTTCTGAGACTGATGTGTCAATGTTATCTCACTTAATGTCTTCCCAATATGTATGAGGCAGAGATGTTTTAATGAAAAGCAGGTACACTTTTACCCTTGAGCAAGCAGGAAAGACACAGCACTCTCTGCATTATTAGTCGTGTAACAAAATTGAATTGATGTCAACAGTATCAAAGCAAAAGGGTCGGCACGCTGGTGCAGCGGTAGAGTTGCTGCCTTACTGCGCCAGAGACCGGGTTCGATCCCAACTACGGGTTCTGTCAGTATGCATTTTGCACGTTCTCCCCGTGACCTGCGTGGGTTTTCCCTGGCTGCTCCGCTTTCCTCCCACACTCCAAAGACGTACAGGTTTGTAGCTTAATTGGCTTTAGTAAAGATTGTAAATTGCCCCTGATTGGGGACGTTCAGCCATGATCACATTGAATGGCGGAACTGGCTCGAAGGGCCGAATGGCCTACTCCAGCACCTGTTGTCTATTGTCTATTGTAGGACAGTACTAGTGTACGGAGATTGCTAGTCGGCGTGGACTCGGTGGCCTGTTTCCGCTCTGTATCTCTAAACTACATTAAGCAGGGCCCTTATCTGTTACAATAACTACCACTCCACGGGGAATGCACAATGTGAAGACAATTGAGATACTATCATAGATTCATACAGCCTCGAAACAGGCCCTTCAGCCCAACTTGTCCACACCGGCCCACATGCCCCAGCTACACTAGTTCCACCTGTCCGCGTTTGCCCCATATTACTCCAAACCTGTCCTATCCATGTACCTGTCTAACTGCTTAACATTGGGATAGTCGCTGCCTCAACCACCTAATGATGTGATAGAGAACACCTTGTGATTTCAAAGTAATTTGGGGTCCTGAAATTTTATTTCGTTCAACTCAATAACTGACCCAGTAACGAACTGATGAAACATCTTCCACCGGCTTCACAAGTTGCAGCCTCTTCACTTATCTCACACCCTTTTGTCTCCTTCTCATCTCTGGCCTTTGTCCACCCACCTGCAAATGGACCCCCCCCCCCCCCCCTCCCCCCCCCCCCCCCCAGGTCCCCCACAGGGGGGAAGGGAAGCGAAGGGGGGAAAAGAGGGGGTTCGTTAGTTAGAGGTTACCCAAAATTGGAGAATACAACATGCACACCGCAGGGTTGTTTAGAGTTCAGAGATAGCGCTACAACAGGCCCTTCGGCCCACCAAGTCCATGCCGACCAGCGATCCCTACACACTAACACTATCCTACACACACTAGGAGCAATTTAAAATTACACCAAGCCAATTAACTTACAAACCCCTACGTTCTCCAGAGCGCCCGGAGAAAACCCACACGTCACGGGGAGAACTTCTCAAGCACCCATAGTCAGGTTCGAACTCTGGTCCCTGGCGCTGTGGGGCAGCAACTCTACCGCTGTGCCACCGTGCCGCCCCTTGTAAGCTACCCAAGTGGAATATAAGGTGTTGGTCCACCAGTCATGTTGAAGGTATCTTGGAGTGGATGCCTTTCCATGCAGTGACCAGTCATAATGTAGTCTCAGAAAATATATGGGTCCAGCTGCATGTTATGTCAGACCCAGGTTGTATGTCTGGATGTCACCCTCTCTTTCTCTCTCTCTCACTCCGAGAATCTCAGCCTGCACGGGCACTGTCGAATGTAATTTAAAAATTGAGTCCAAGGCTAACAATGGGAGCCTGGTACTCTTGGTGAAAAATCACTTCACAAAACCCATTACAAATAATGCAAAGATTGCTGGAAATGAGTTCACTCAACACTGTTTCTAATAATAATATTCCTGTAAGGAGAAGCTAATCTAGGCTGTATTGACGAGCTGCAGATACAGCCCCGCCAAGCTCTCCGACTTAAGCGGACAATGTGACCGAAGAATTTTATCTTCCTCCTTATTCCCAAAGTCCGTCAAATGATTTAGAGCATAGAACTACAGCACAGGAACAGGTCCTTCGGCCCACAATGTCTGTGCCCAACACGATGCCAAGACCAACTCTTATCTGCCTGCACGTGATCCATATCCCTCCATTCCCTGCATATCCATGGGCCTATCCAAAAGTCTCTTAAACACCACTATCGTATCTGCCTCCACCGCCACCCCCCGGCAGCACGTTCCAGGCACTCACTACCCTCCTTGTAAAAAAACGTGCCCCGCATATGAAACATATATAGGTGTATGGAACAAGCTGCCAGAGGAGGTACTTGTGGCTGGTACTATTGCAACATATGAGAAACATTTGGATAGTTCCATGAATAGGGCAGGTCTAGAGGGATATGGGCCAAACGCAGGCAGGTGGGACGTAGGTGGGGCACATTGGTTGGTCTTGGCCTATGACTCTATATCTTCTTTTAACTTTGCACCCCCCACTCTAAAGCTATGCCCTCTAGTGGTTGATATTTCCATCCTGGGGTAAAAAGGTTGTAGGTAGGAACTGCAGGTGCTGGTTTAAACAGAGGATAGACACAAAATGCTGGAGTAACTCAGTGGGACAGGCAGCATCTCTGGATAGAAGGAACGTGTGGCGTTTTGGGTTGAGACCCGCCTTCAGAGTCCCGACCCCAAACGTCACCCATTCCTTCACTCCAGCTGAGTTCAGCATTTTGTGTCCACCTGGGGGAAAAGGTTCTGACTGTCTACCCTATCTACGGCTCTCCTGATATCATAAGCTTCTGTCAGGAGTCCCTGCAACCTCTGGTGTTCCAGATTTGTGGGCTACTTCCTGAAGCCTATAGTTACCACAACCAGGGCAGTCACGGTGACTCAGCAGTATAGTTGCTGCCTTACTGTGAATGCAGCGCCGGAGAACCGGGTTCATTCCCGATTACGGGTGCTGTTTGTGCGGAGTTTGTACCTTCTCCCCGTGACCTGCGTGGGTTTTCTCCGAGATCTTCGGTTTCCTCCCACACTCCAAAGACTTACAGGTTTGTAGGTAAAAATTGTCCCTAGTGGGTGTTGGATAGTGTTAATGTGCGGGGATCACTGGTCGGCGCGGACCCGGTGGGCCGAAGGGCCTGTTTCCGCGCTGTATCTCTAAACTAACTCCATGTGGAGTTTGTACGTTCTCCCCGTGACCTGCGTGGGGTTTCTCCGGGTGCTCCGGTTTCCTCTCACACTCCAAAGACGTGCAGGTTTGTAGTTTAATTGGCTTTGGGTGAAATTGTAAAACTGTCCCTAGTGTGTTGGATAGTGCTAGTGTGCGGGGTGATCGCTGTTCGGCGCGGACTCGGTGGGCTGAAGGGCCTGTTTCCACACTGTATATCTAAAGTCTAAAGTCACATGTTAGATTGAGTCCAAGTGTACAAAAATAGTACACTGAGATAGGTTTGCCACCATTTCCAAGTTGTAGTTGTTATAAGGGCAGAGTTTTTAACCTGACCATGAAGGCCCGTTGCCCTGGCAACATTGTAGGGTCGGCCTGGCCAAGCGTAGCCGTGGTGACCTGCGCCACTGCTCCACCGCTATAGGCCGTGTCCGGTCCACGTGTTCAGCCTCTTGGAGCGGTCCCCGGTCCTACCGATCCCCAGGCTGCTGCAGGGGCCTCCAGTGGCCACTCCCCGTCTAGGCTGTGCACTCCCTCCCACAGCCGGTCTGCTCGCCGGCCTTTGTCACGCCATCTTGTATCTCCTGATTCAATCCTGACCTTGGGTGCTGTCAGTGTGGAGTTTGCACGTTCTCCCTGTGTTGCTTTCCTCCGGGTGCTCCGGTTTCCTCCCATGTCCCAAAGACGTGCGGGTTTGTGAGTTAATTAGCCTCAGTGTGTAGGGAGTGGACGAATAACTGCAGCAGCATAGAACAAGCGTGAACGGGTGATCGATGTTTGGCATGCACTCGATGAGACGAAGGGCCCGTTTCCATGTCCTATCTTTCAATCAATCACTCAGTTGGAACAGATGAAGGTGAATACACAGAGTTATTTACCCAGGGTAACGGAATCAAGAACTAGTGGGTCAGGCAGCATCCTTGGGGAACATGGATAACTGACGTTTCAGGTTGGGACCCTTCTTCAGACTGGATGCACTGTGATCGGGTGATCGATGCTTGGTGTTGGCTCGGTGGGTCGAAGGGCCTGTTTCCGTGCTGTATCTCTAAACTAAACTAAACCCCACCCTTACCCAGCAACGGATAAACCCCAGACCTGACATCTCGGATTTGGCTGCTCAGAGCTAGAAGAACAACAAGTTAGATACGAAACGCTGGAGTAACTCAGTGGGTCAGGCAGCATCTCTGGAGGAAAGGAGTAGGTGACGTTTTGTGTCGAGACCCTTCTTCAGACTGAGAGTCGGGGGAGAGGGAAACTCAGTCTGGACCCGAAATGTCGCCCATTCCTTCTCCCCAGAGATGCTGCCTGCCCCGCTGAGTTACTTCAGCACTTTGTGTCCATCTTCAGTGTGAACCAGCATCTGCAGTTCCTCCCTCCACGACAAGCATGACGTAATGAAGGACAAAGTCACCTTCTTCAAATTATTTTCCAAATGATTTTTTCCTTGACCGTATTAGTCTCCCATTGCATGACGGAGCCATAGCTAGCCAGCCAGCCGGGCAGATTTAAAACGGACTGATCGCAGCGTTTGTTGTTGCAGTCAATATATCAATCTAATTCTGCGCTGGAACTGTTTTTTTTATCAGAGCTGGTGTCTCAGGAACTAGAAAGGTGCGATCTGCTGATAGAAATCTCAATTTGCAGCTCCAACAGCTCCTGGAGTTGTGGATTGAAAAAAGAACGGCAGATTTGCTGCTGGTTTATACCAAAGATAGACACAAAATGCTGGAGTCACTCAGCGGGTCAGGCAGCATCTCTGGAGAACATGGATAGGTGACGTTTCAGGTCGGGACCCTTCTTCGGCCTAATTGTTGAGGGGGGTTGGGGGGTGGGACGGAAATTAGCCATAGAAACATAAATAGAAAATAGGTGCAGGAGGCCATTTCGAGCAGGCACCGCCATTCATTGTGATCATGGCTGATCATCCACAATCAGTAACGCATGCCTGCCTTTTCCCCATATCCCATGATTCTGCCAGCCCCTGGAGCTCTATCTAAGTCTCTTTTAAATCCATCCAATGAAATGGCCTCCACTGCCCTCTGTGGCAGAGAATTCCACAAATTCACAACTCACTGGGGGAAAAAGTTTTTCCTCATCTCAATTTTAAATAGCCTCCCCTTTATTCTTAGACAGTGGCCCCTGGTTCTGGACTCCCCCAACATTGGGAACATTTTTCCTGCATCTATCCTTTCATAATGTTATACATTTCTATAAGATCCCTGCTCATCCTCCTAAATTCCAGTGAATACAAACCCAGTCTTTCCAATCTTTCCTCATATGACAGTCCCGCCATCCCGGGGATTAACCTCGGGAACGTATGCTGCACTCCTTCAATAGCAAGGATGTCCTCAAATTAGGAGACCAAACTGCACACAATACTCCAGATGTGGTCTCACCAGGGCCCTATACAATTGCAGAAGGATCTCTTTACTCCTATACTCAAATCCTCTCATTATGAAGGCCAACATGCCATTAGCTTTCTTCACTGCCTGCTGTACCTACATGTTTACTTTCAGTGACTGGTGTACAAGGACACCCAGGTCTCGTTGCACTTCCCTTTTTCCTAATCTGACACCATTGAGATAATAATCTGCCTCCTTGTTCTTGTGCCAAAGTGGATGACCTCACATTTATTTACATTATACTGCATCTGCCATGCATCTGTCCACTCACTCAACCTGCCCAAGTCACCCTGCAGCCTCATAGTATCCTCTTCGCAGTTCACACTGCCACCCAGTTTTGTGTCATCTGCAAATTTGCTAGTGTCACTTTTAATCCCTTCATCTAAATCATGAATATGTATTGTAAATAGTTGCGGCCCCAGCACCGAGCCTTGCGGCACTCCACTCGCCACTGCCTGCCAGTCTGACAGGGACCCGCTTATTCCTACTCTTCAGCAAGTTACTACAGATGCTGGAATCTGAAGCAAAACTAGGAATCTGAGCCGCAACTTTTTTACACAAAGGGTGGTGGGTGTATGGAACGAGCTGCCGGAAGAGGTAATTGAGGCAGGGACTATCGCAACATTGGAAGCATTTGGAAAATGGATCGGACCAAGAGCGGAACTCGCTATCAAAACATGGAGGGGACGGGGGACACAATTTTTTAGGCGGCCACGCGCGCATGCGCACACTCACACGCGCGAGGCTTCGGATGCTCAATCCAGCGCTAAAAGCGGAGATTTTAAAATCGGGATCACAAACATTTGGGGGGGGATGTCCCCCACCTCTCAAAACATGGGGGGGACGTGTCCCCTCTGGCCCCCCCCCGGGTTTTCCGCCCCTGGATTGGACAGGTTAAGAGGTATATGGGGCAAACGCAGGCAGGTGGGACTAGCGTAGATGAGGCATCTTGGTCAGTGTGGGCCTATTTCCACTTTGTATAGCTTTATGACCATGATCTGGTCAGTGGCTTCAGGGGAAACTCTATGATGGTGCCTAGAGTGTGGGGCAGCAGTAAATGATGCTGAACCAGCTATTGAATGGCAGTCGGGGTAACCCCAAGGAAGTGATGCATATTGGGGTCAGACTGCATCTCGTAGATCATATCAAGATTCTGACTGGAGGCAATGTAGAGGAAGGTCGTGAAAGCAGAGGGCAGTCCTGAGCTACTGTCTACCTCATTGGAGACCCTCGCACTATCTTTGATCAAAACTATTTTCTCAAATTATCTATTTTCAAACATTCTTTGTTTGAGAAGGTAGATAAAAGTTCTGGTGGAACTCAGCGGGTGAGGCAGCATCTATAGAGCGAAGGAATAAGTGACGTTTCGGGTCGAGACCCATCTTCATCTTTGTTTGAGAAGTATGCTATTTACATTTAAGTTCATTATTGTCATGTGTGTACGGAGGTACATTCTCCCATCAGGCAAGAGGTACAGAAGTGTGAAAACGCACACCTCCAGATTCAGGGACAGTTTCTTCCCAGCTGTTATCAGGCAACTGAACCATCCTAGCATCAACTAGCGAGCGGTCCTGAGCTACTATCTACCTCATTGGAGACCCTCGGACTATGTTTGATCGGCCTTCACTGGACTTTTCCTTGCACTAACCATTATTCATGTTAATCCCTTTATCATTAATTACTTTCTTATATCTTTTGTTCTCTATTTTTCTCCATTTTTCTTTTTTTTTTTCCTCTGATTTTCTTTTTATCTCTTCAGGTTTTACGTTTCTACGGGTCTCTCTTGATCACTTTTTCACGCAGTTACTATCCTATCTAACTCTCTCTACTTTCCTTCTTTTTTAAAGATTTAAAATAAGCAGTGGTACAGGAAATTGTATTATGTTATTTTTGGCTTATATCGCTGTAATGTACATTACTTCTAATAAATAAAATATTCCAAAAAAAAAAAAAAATCCCTTTATCATGTTTCCGTCCACTGTGGATGGCTCGATTGTAATCATGAATAGTCGTTCCACTGACTGGATAGCACGCAACAAATGCATTTTCATTGTACAGGTACCTCGGTACACGTGACAATAAACTAAACTCAAACTAAACTAAACTAAGTTGACAGTCACCTCCCAATATAGAACATGGAAGAGTACCGTGTAGGTAGGAACTGCAGATGCTGGTTTAAACCGAAGGTAGACACAGAAAGCTGGAGTAACTCAGCGGTACAGGCAGCATCTTTGGAGAGAAGGATTGGGTGACGTTTCGGGTCGAAACCCGTCTTCAGTCTGCAGTTACTCCAGCTATTTGGGTCTATAGAAGAATACAGAACAGTAAAAGGCCCTTTGGCCCACAATGGCTGTGCAAACTCCACACAGACAGCACCCCGAGGGCCCTGGTGCTATGAGGGGAAGGATATCTCCCCTCCTTATAGAACGTTAATCCAATCCACCAGTGTGGTTAACTCTTGCTCTCTGGATGAATGAATGCTACCTGCCTCAACTACCCCCTCTGGCAGCTCGTTCCATACACCAACTACATTTAGTGTGAAAACGTTACCCCTCAGGTTCCTATTAAATCCTTCCTCACCTTTCACCTATATCCTCTGGTTCTCGATTCCCCTACTTTGGGTAAAAGACTCTGCGCGTCTATTCAATCACCCGCCACACTTTGTGCGAAAACAAAGCGCTGGGCGGCACGTTGGCGCAGCGGTAGAGCTGCCGCCTCACAGCGCCAGAGACACGGGTTCGATCCTGACCACGTGTGCTGCCTGTACGGAGTTTGTCCGTCCTCCCCGTGACCTGCGTGCGTTTTCTCCAGGTGCTCCGGTTTCCTCCCACACTCCAAAGACGTGCAGGTCTCTAGGTTAATCGGTAAAAATTGTAAAATTGTCCCTCGTGCGTAGGAAGGTGCTAGTGTACGGGGTGATCGCAGGTCGGCACGGGCTCGGTGGGCCGAAGGGCCTGTTTCCGGGGCTGTTTCTCTAAACTAAACTAAAAAGTGATCACTCTGGTTCCTTTCAAAACTCTCCCCCCCCCCCCCCCCCCCCCACCCCCCCCCCCCACCTTAAACCTATATATTGTCAATTTTGCAATTTCATTTTAATCATTGGAGAGTAAGTGAATTATGAAGCTGGCCAGACATTATGATGATCTTTTTTAGTATCTCGAAACCAGGAGTAAAGGGCAGACCATACTGATTTAACGCAGAACAGATGATTCTCCCTTCATAGTGTAGACAGCGCTCACAGAGTGGGATTGCTGCCATTTGTGCTCCCAGCAACTTCAAGTGACTTCTGCCTTGAGGGAGAAGCAATATCTCCTCATCATCTGCCTGGCGCCCTTTTACAGATGCCTGTCAAAGCTAACCAGCCAAATTTAGTCTTGTTGTCGGGTTGTCAGTGAGAGCTGGTTTCCACAGAAACACACGGCTAGCTGTCTCGCCCTGATTTAAGGTGGATGACCCTTCTGGGGCTGCATGTGCATGGTGTAGGGGCACCTGTCACTGTGAGCCGCTGAGGCAAGGCCAGCGCTGGGAGTCGAGGGCTGACAAGGAATCTTTGTGTTACGCAGTGTTGGGATGTCTGTCCGCTGGGAAATTATTGTGTCGTGTACGACGATAATAAGTGCCATTCGGCCCTTCGAGCCAGCACTGCCATTCAATATGATCATGGCTGATCATCCAAAATCAGTACCCCGTTCCTGCTTTCTCCCCATATCCCTTGATTCCATTAGCCCTAAGAGCTAAATCTAACTCTCTCTTGAAAACATCCAGTGAATTGGCCTCCAATGCCTTCTGTGGCAGAGAATGCCACAGATTCACAACTCTCTGGGTGAAAACATTTTTCTTCATCTCAGTCCTAAATGGCCGACCCCTTATTCTTAAACAGTGACCTCTGATTCTGGACTCCCCCAACATCGGGAACATTTTCCCTGCATCTAGCTTGTCCAATCCCTTAAGAATTTTATATGTTTCTATAAGATCCCCTCTCATCCTTCTAAATTCCAGTGAATACAAGCCCAGTCGACCCATTCTTTCAGCATACGTCAGTCCCGCCTAACCAGGGAATTAACCTGGTGAACCTACGCTGCACTCCCTTAATAGCAAGAATCACTAGCAAGATGCAATGGCAAGAACAATGTAAAGGGGAGCACAGTCCATGGGAGTTGGAAGGAGCTACAGATGGACACAAAAAGCTGGAGTAACTCAGGGGGTCAGACAGCGCCTCTGGAGAAAATGGATTGGTGATGTTTTGGATCGCGATCCTTCTTCAAATTTAGTTTAGAGAGACAGCGCAAAAACAGATCCTTCGGCCCACCGAGTCCTTGCTGAATATCAATCACCTGTTCACATGAGTTTAGTTTATTGTCGTGTGCACCGAGGTACAGTGAAAAGCTTTTTGTTGCGTGCTAACCAGTCAGCGGAAAGACTATATATATGATTACAAACAAACCATCCACAGTGTACAAATACAGGATAAAGGGAATAATGTTTAGTCCAGTAAAGTCCGATTAAAGTAAGTAAGTAAGTTTATTGGCCAAGTATTCACATACAAGGAATTTGCCTTATGCTCCGCCCGCAAGTAACAGCATGACATACAGTGACAGTTACGAATGACTCAGAAAACACTAAACATTCATAATAATAAAACATTAATGATAAAACACCATTGATCAAGCATGTGAACCAACAAAATACCAGATCAAAGGGAGGCTGCAGATTTTTAGTATGAGTAAAGCAACTACTCGTGGATAGAAACTGTTTTTATGTCTGGCAGTGGCAGCTTTGACAGTCCGGAGTCGCCTTCCAGAGGGAAATGATTCAAAGAGTTTGCGGCCAGGGTGAGAGGGGTCAGAGGTGATCCTGCCCACTCGCTTCCTGGCTCTTGCAGTGTACAGTTCATCAATGGAGGGAAGAGAATCTGAGAGTCTCCAATTCAGGATCATTCGCTAATTGGTGGTAGGATGGTTCAGTTGCCTGATAACAGCTGGGAAGAAACTGTCCCTGAATCTGGAGGCGTGCGTTTTCACACTTCTGTACCTTTTGCCTGATGGGAGAGGGGAGAAGAGGGAGTGGCCGCGGTGAGACTGGTCCTTGGTTATGCTGCTGGCCTTGCAAGGTAGTGTGAAGTGTAGATGGAGTCAATGGAAGGGAGGTCGGTTTGTGTGATGGTCTGGGCTGCGTCCACAATTCTCAACAATTTCTTGTCTTGGATGGAGCTGTTCCCAAACCATGCTGTGATCCATCCCGATAAAATGCTTTCCATATTCTATGTTATCCCACTTTCTCATCCACTTCTTACACATGAGGGGCAATTTACAGAGGCCAATTAACCTACAAATCCACACATGCAGGAGCAAACTGGAGCACTTGGAGGAAACCCATGTGGTCACAGGGAGAATATACAAATTGCTCATTGACAGCACCCGAGGTCAGGATCGAACCCAGGACTCTAGTAGTGTGAGGCAGCGGCTCTACCCGCGGTGCCACTGCGCCGCCTTAGTTGAACAATTTAGGTTTATTATTGCCAAATGTACTGAGGTACAGTGAAAAACTTTGTGTTGCATGCTAACCAAACAGATCAGATAATATCATACATAAATTCAATCAAGTCTAACTCAAGTACAATAGGTAGAGCAAAGGGGAAGATACAGAGTGCAGAATGTAGTTCTCAGCATTGTAGCGCATCAGTTCCAGAGACAAAGTTCATTGCCGCAATGGGGTCGAGGTGAATCGGACAGTACCCTCGCTTATGGAAGCCTTCCTAGGGAAAGAAGCTGTTGAGTCTGGTGGTGCGCGCTTTCAAGCTTCGGGACCTGCAGTTGGGTTGGAGAAACGAGAAGAAGTGTTGACTGGAGCAGGACAAAAGGATATTGCAGACGCAAGGAACTGTAGATGCTGGTTTACAAGAAAAGGCACCAAGTGCTAATCAATCTATAAATCAATCTGTCAGGCAGGGTCTCTGGAGAGCATGGAGAGGCGATGTTTCGTGTCGGGACCCTTCTTCAGACTGATTGTAGCTGGAGAGAGGTGGAGGGTGGGACAAAGCCCACAGGGTGACAGTGCCAACGAGAGTTGAAGAAACAGACAGGGTTGTGGAACGGTTCTCTCTGGTTTACTTGGAGTACATGAATGTTGTTAGAGATGACACTATTTATTGCCCCTCTCCATTTGCCCCAGGAACATTTAGACAGGTACATGTATAGGACAGGTTTAGAGAATGATATGGGCCAAAGGCAGGCAGGTGGGACTAGTGTAGATGGGGCACGTTGATCGGGGTGGGTAAGTTGGGCTGGAAGGCCTGTTTCTGCAATGTAAGACGCTATGAGTCTAAATTATGTCTGGATCTGGTTACGATAATGAGATTGTATCTGCCTCAGTGGTAACATTAGCATAAATCCATGACAGGACACGCACCAGGATGGGTTCAAAGCCGATTGAAATGCCTCACTGCAGTTAACGGCATGTGTCAGTGGAAGTCCAAACCTCTGAAGGTGATTTGAAGTTTGTAATAGAGTCATGCTTTGATCTTGCCGTTTAAACATCTGCAGCCTGCGATTAGATGATTATCCCGTCAGTAGCTCCGAGGCGAATAACCACCTGGTTTCCTCAGTAAATAATGGCCATAGGGGAATAGTCAATGGATATCATGTCGGAGTGAGACTGTGTGCTGTGTGCGTGTTGGAAAGAGCAGTGACAGCCTAGTCCGGTGTAAATACTACATGGAACATGGAACAGTACAGAAGTTGGAGAACATGGATAGGTGACGTTTCGGGTCCCCACCCTTCTTCAGACTGATGGTAGTAGAGGGGAGAAAGTTGGAAGGGAGGTGACGGGCGGACAAAGCCAAGCAAGGTTTATAAGTAGATACAGATGCTGGTTTATGCCGAAGATAGGCCCAAAAGTGCTGGAGTAACTCGGCGGGACAGGCAGCATCTCCGGAGAAAAGGAGTAGGTGACGTTTCTGGTCGAGGCCCTTCTTCAGACTAGAGTCAGGGGAGAGAGAAACTAGAGATATGAAAAGGTACAGAACAAATCAGAGCCGGCACCGATAGCCAAAGAGCCCACAATGGTCTATTGTTGACTGTGGAGGAGGGGATAATGAACGGGTGTAAAGGTTCTGACTGTCTACCCTATCTATGCCTTTTATAATTTTATGACCTTCTATCAAACTAGCGGGATGACCAGGGTGGGGGAGGGAGAGGGGATGCAGGGGTTACTTGAAATTAGGCAAATCAATATTCATAGCACTGGGGTTGTAAGCTGCCCAAGTGAAATATGAGGTGTTGTTCCCCCAATTTGCACTGGGCCTCACTCTGACAGTGGAGGAGGCCCAGGACAGAATGTGTGGGAATGGGAGGGGGAGTTAAAGTGTTTGGCCACCAGGTAGGCAGGTGGGAGATCAGGTAGGTTAAGGCGGACTGAGCGGAGGTGTTCAGCGAAACGATGGCCGAGCCTGCGCTTGGTCTTGCCGATATACTGGAGTCGACACCTGGAACAGCGGATGCAGTAGATGAGGTTGGAGGAGGTGCAGGTGAACCTCTGCCTCACCTGTCAGGGTGGAGGTACAGGGGCAAGTGTTGCATCTCCTGCGGTTGCAGGGGAAGCTACCTGGGGAGGGGGTGGTTTGGGCGGGAAGGGACGAGTTGACCAGGGAGTTGCGGAGGGAACGGTCTCTGCGGAAAGGGGTGGGGCCTGCAAAGATGGGAAGATGTGACCAGTGGTGGGATTCTGTTGGAGGTGGTGAAAATGTCGAAGGATTATTGTGTGCTGTACGTGACTAGGGGGACGCTGTCCCTGCTGCGACTGGGAGGAGCGGGGAGCATGGGCAGAGTTTGCGTGGTACCGAGGGGACCCTAGCGAGGGCCTCACATAGAACAACACAGCATTAGAACAGCCCCCTTTGGCCCACAATGTCTGTGCCGAACATGATGCCAAGTTAACCTGATCTCCTCTGCCTGCATGTGATCCATATCCCTCTATTCCCTGTACTTCCGTGTGCTATCTAAAAGCATCTTAGCCGCCACTGTCATATCTGCGTCCACCACTACCCCTGGCAGTCCGTTCCAGGTCCCCACCACCCTCCGTGTAAAAAACTCCCCCCCCCCCCCAGCTCATTAAACTTTCTCCCTCTCACCTTATAGCTTTGCCCTCTAGCATTGGACAGTTCCACGCTGGGGGGAAAAGGTTGTGACTCTCTACCCTATCTCTGCCTTTTATAATGTGATATACTTCTGTCAGGTCTCCCAGCAGCCTCTGACGTTCCAGAGAAAACAATCCAACTTCTCAATAGACAATAGACAACAGGTGCACAAGTAGGCCATTTGGCCCTTCGAGCCAACACCGCCATTCAATGTGATCATGGCTGATCATCCTCAATCAGTACCCCGTTCCTGACCTCATTTCCAATCTTTACCGAAGCCAATTAACCTGCAAACTTGTACGTCTTTGGAGTGTGGGAGGAAACTGGAGCACCCGGGATGAACTCACGTGGTCACAGGGAGAACGTACAACCCGTACAGACAGCACCCGTTGCCAGGATCGAACCCGGGTCTCTGGCGCTATGAGGCAGCAACTCTACCGCTGCGCCAAAGTTGAGACAGCGTGTTGTACCTTCCCTTTTGCTAGACCCATTATACTTGAGTTTGACTTGATTGGATTTACATACAGTGTTAACGGATCTGTTCGGACAGAACGCAAACATAAAGCTTTTCACTGTACCTCAGTGCACATGACACTAATAAACCTAAATCTAAATCATTCATACTAAAGAGAGTGCTTTCTGTTCACACTAAACCACCAAGCATGTGTTCCTTATCTTCCTGACAGAGAGGGCTCCCAGGTTCAGACTTGTAACCTCTCTTGCAATGAGCAACATCACTCCAATACCCAATAATTCTCAAACCTCTAAATAATTTACCGTTTGTAATATTAGACTTCGCCACTTACCAAATGCCAAGTTTGTACCAGTTCATAATTGAAATATGAATAGTGAATGTTCTTTTATTCAATATTTCTTTCAACACGAAATGTAGTAAAATGGACGTAGATATTAGCTGGATGTTGCCAAGACTCGAGGGCCTGAGCTATAGAAACATAGAAACATAGAAAATAGGAGGAGGAGGCTATTCGGTCCTTCCAGCCAGCACCGCCATTCATTGTGGTCATGGCTGATCGTCCCCAAGCAATAACCCGTGCCTCCCCATATCCCTGGATTCCACTAGCCAGTCTAATGCCAGTGAATCCACTACCCAGAGTTTAGGGAGAGGTTGGGCTGGCTAGGGCTTTATTCCTTGGAGTACAGGAGACAGGGTCGATCTTATCACAAGATGGCGGATGTGCAGGAGTGGGCGCCGTCTGTGTATGGCAGCCTGCCCGCAGTCCGTCTCTTCACCTTTTTTTATTTTAAGTCCTGTTAAAAAAAAAATGTGTGTTAGTTAGTTGGAGCTCTTTTATGTGGTGGGTGGCAGAAACTTTATTTCTTAGTCCCCTACCTGGTCGGAGAGGCAGCATCCCTCCAAGCTGCTTCTTCGCCCCGTCCTCGCGGCCTGCCATCGAGAGTGGAGCGGCGTTTCCTGTCGGGACCGGCCGGGACTACAGCTTCGGCAGCGGTGCAGCGCTGGGATACCAACAGGGAGCGGGCGATGCCTTACCGGGTCGCCGTGCGGTAAGCTCCGGAGCGCTGTGGCCGCCGACTCCCAACATCGCGGAGCTGTGGCTGCGGGCGTCAGGCCGCGGGCGGCGCTGGATTTGGAGCGCCGCGGAGCCAGGGATCGAGTTCGCCGGGGTCGGAGCTCCATCCGGCGCGGCCTGAGGGCTACGAGTGCCCCGGGCTCCGGTCTCCGGGGAGGAGGCAGCCGCTCCAGGCTTTCCACACCGCTTGAGGAATTGTTTCACCCGACGCCGGAGTTCCATCTTTCACGGCAAGAGGGCCCTGAAAACATCGGACTGGCTGCACGGCCACAAATGGGCCCCGACCTCGGGTGTTTCAGAGGAAGAGGACTTAACTTTCTGGTGCCTTTCCCCACAGTGGAAATGTTTGATTCTGCTGTGGGGGGACGTTTGTGTTGAACTCTATAATGTGTTGTGTCCAGTTTCTTTATTTTTTTGTTAACTTTTTACTATGGTTTGTATGGAAACTTATTAGCTATTATATGTAAAGCACTTTGGTGTCAATGCGAGTTGACTTAAAACGTGTTATATAAATAAAACTTACTTACTTACTTATGCCGATCATAAAACCATGAGCAGAATAGAGAGGGTAAATGCACAGAGTCTTTTATCCAGCGTAGGAGGATCGAGAACTAGAGGACATAGGTTGAAGTTGAGGGGGCAAAGATTTAATCGGAACCCCAGGGACAACTTTTTCATACATAGGGTGGTGGGTGTGTGGAACGAGCTGCCAGAGGATGTAGGTGAGGCAGGGACTCAAACCTAGATAGGAACATCTTTGGAGGATGTGGGTCAAATGCGGGTAGCTGGGACTAGCGTTGATGGGGCATTTTGGTTAGTATGGGCAGGTTGGGCCGACGGGCCTGTTTCCATGCCGTGTGCCTCGATGATTCCATGTAAGTTGACTTGGTTAGTCGCTCTGATTTAGAAGACAGGGGCTGCAGCGGTAGAATTACTGCCTCACAATGGGAGAAACCTGGGTTTCATCCCATAACATATCGGAGCAGAATTTGACCATTCGGTCTACCCCTCCCTCAATCATGGCTGGCCTATCTCTCCCTCTCAACCCCATTCTCCTGCCTTCTCCCCATAACCCCTGAAACCCATACTAATGGCAGGTGCTGGCTCGAAGGGCCGAATGGTCTCCTCCTGCACCTATTGTCTATTGTCCATTATATTGAGGTCCCTGTTATATGTAGTCTGTGCCTCTGAGTGTTGGAAGTCAGCATCACCGTTGCCTTGTGGAGCATGGGTTTGATGCAGGAATTGATGGTTCAATCCTGACTACGGGTGCTGTCTGTACAGAGTTTGTACGTTCTCCCCGTGACCTGCATGAGTTTTCACCAAGATCTTCAGTTTCCTCCCACACTCCAAAGGCGTACAGGTTTGTAGGATAACTGGCTTGGTGTAGTTGTAAATTGTGTAGGTTAGTGCTAGTGTGCGGGGATCGCTGGTCGGTGCGGACTCGGTGGGCCGAAGGGCCTGTTTCCGCGCTGTATCTCTAAACTAAAGAAACTGAACTAAACTTAGCCTTCAGACACTATGGAATGGAATGATGTAATTCCTAGACCCCAGTTATTAAATGAGTGTTGTGTTCATAGCCGACTGATCACCAGGAGACCTGAGACATCACACAAAGTACACACAAAGAACATCAACGGGCTCAGCATCAAAAGCTTGAAATATCTTGATGTTAGATTGGTAGAACCTGGAGCAGGAACAGGGCCCACGGTGTCTGTGTCGTACATGATGGGAAGTTACTCTCCTTTAGTTTAGAGGTACAGCGCGGAAACAGGCCCTTCGGCCCACCTAGACTGCACTGACCCAGCAATCCATGCACATTAATACTACCCTACACACACTGAGGGAAATTTACTTTTATACGGAGCCATTTAACCAACAAACCTGTACGCCTTTGGAGTGTGGGAGGAAACCGAAGATCTCTATGAAAACACACATGGAGAACGTACAAACTCCGTGCAGGCAGCACCCGTAGTCGGGATCGAACCCAGGTCTCCGGCGCTGTGAGGCGACAACATGCACGCTCCGCTGCCTGCACCTGTTCCACATCCCAAGGAAGTGGAAGTGAATAGTGAAAGGCCTGGATAGAGTGGATGTGGAGAGGATGTGGTTCCACTGGTGGGAGAGTCTAGAACTAGAGGGCACAGCCTCAGAATAAAAGGGCACACCTTTAGAAAGGAGGCGAGGAGGAATGGCTTTAGTCAGAAGGTGGTGAAATTGTGGAATTCATTGCCACAGACGGTGGTTGAGGCCTAGTCAATGGGTATTTTTAAAGCGGAGATTGATAGGTTTGTCATTAGTGAGGGTGTCATGAACAGATACTGGTGTCATTCTGCGTAAGAAGCAACTGCAGGAGCTGGTTTACACAGAAGATAGTCACAAAGAGCTGGAGTAACTCAGCGGGTCAGGCAGCATCTCTACAGAAAAGGAATAGGTGGCGTTTCGGGTCGGAACCCTTCTTCAGATTCTTGATTAGTACGGGTGTCAGGGGTTATGGTGAGAAGGCAGGAGAATGGGGTTGAGAGGGAAAGATAGATCAGCCATGATTGAATGGTGGAGTAGACTCGATGGGCTGAACAGCCTAATTCTGCTCGTATGACCTTATGAATATATAAACTCATTTGGCATTGAACGTTAATTGAGGGCAGTGGTGATCAGGCGCTGAACAATCTCCTCAGAGCCACAGGCTGCACAATGGCAGTGACCCCCTGACTGTGACACACTGCTAATGAGTCAACCGCCAGAGATGAATGTTCACCAGATCACTGCAAATAAATTCACAGCAAAGCATTTGACAAGGTTCCCCGTGGGAGAGTCTAGGACATGAGGCCATAGACTCAGAATAATAGGACGTGCCTTTAGGAAGGAGACGAGGAGGGATTTCTGCCGTCAGAGGGTGGTGAATCTGTGGTATTCTTTGCCACAGAAGTCTGTGGAGTCCAAATCAATGGATATTTTTAAGGCAGAGATAGATAGATTCTTGATTAGTACTGGGATAACGGGGAGCAGGCATGAAAATGGGTTTAAGAGGGAGAGATAGATAGATCAGCTATGATTGAATGGCAGAGCAGACTTGATGGGCCGAATGGCCTAATTCTGCTCCTGGAATTTATGAGCATGATTTTATTCCCTGCATATCCATATGCCTACCTAAAAGCCTCTTAAACACCACTGTGGTATCTGCCTCCACCACCACCCCCGGCAGTGCGTTCCAGGTACTCACCACCCTCTGTGTAAAAAAGAACTTGCCCCGCACATCTCCTTTAAACTTCAGTGGTGAAGGGATACATGACGTTTCGGGTCGAGATGGTCTGAAGAAGAGCTTCGATCGGAAACGTCACTCGTTCCTTCTCTCCAGGGATGCTGCCTGTCCCGCCGAGTTGCTCCAGCATTGTGTGTTTTCTAAATGGGAAGAGAATCCAGAAATCGGAGATGCAACGGGATTTGGGGAGTGTTGATGCAGGACTCCCAACAAGTTAATTTGCCAGCCGAGTCAGTAGAAGGGAAGGCAGATTCAACGCTATCATTGACATCGAGAGGACTGGAATATAAAAACAGAGATGTAATGCTGAGGCTCTATAAGGCCGCATTTCAAGTCAAGTCAAGTCAAGTTTATTTGTCACATACACATACGAGATGTGCAGTGAAATGAAAGTGGCAATGCTCGCGAACTTTTGTGCAAAAGACAAACAACAAAACAACCAAACAAATTATAAACACAATCACAACACACATATTCTTTTACATTATAAATAATGGAAGGAAAAACGTTCAGTAGAGTTAGTCCCTGGTGAGAAAGGCATTTACAGTCCGAATTGGCTCTGGGAAGAAACTCCTTCTCAACCTTTCCGTTCTCACCGCATGGCAACGGAGGCGTTTGCCTGACCGTAGCAAGACCGTACTGTGAGCAAATCTGGGCCCCATATCTGAGGAAGGATGTGCTGGTTCTGGAGAGGGTCCAGAGGAGGTTTACAAGAATGATTCAGGAATGAGTGGATTAGCCTATGATGAGCGTTGGAAGGCACTGGGCCTGTACTCGCTGGACTTTAGAAGTTTGTAGGGGGGACCTCATTGAAACTTACAGAACAATGAAAGGCATCGATAGAGTGGATGTGGAAAGGATGTTTCCACTGGTGGGAGAGTCTAGGACCAGTGGTCACAGCCTCAGAATTAAAGGGCGCTCTTTCAGAAAGGAGGTCTTCTTCTTCTTGTCGAGTCCACACACAAGATTAGACGTCGTTCAGCCGGAGCTGAACACACTTCCCGGCATCTGTATACAATGGTGTCTGCCTTGTGCTTCTTGTGCGTGGTGGTGGAAAGATTGGTGGAAACGGGGCCGCGACGTGAACCCTCTTTCCTTGACCCCAGAAAGGAGGTGAGGCGGAACTTCTTTAGGCAGAGGGTGGTGAATCTGTGGAATTCACTGCCACAGAGGGCTGTGGAGGACATGTCAGCGGATATTTTTAAGGCAGGGTTGAAATAGAGATGTAATGCTGGGGCTGTTAATATAAGACGTGGAGACAAACAGAGGGAGCTGCCACGGGCAAACAGACAAATGTCCCAGTGGAAAAGCAATAGCCGGCCTTAAATTGGCTGTAATGAGATTGTCTTAGTAACAGACCCTCCGTTCCCCGTCACTTTGCAACAGCTGCGTGGCAAATTGCATGGAATATAAGCCACTTGATTGCAAGGTGTGCAGCCAAGGGCAAATACACAATTGTTTTATGGCCTTGTTCGTGGGCTGTTATTTTGCCACTGATTAGCCTGGGTTGCTAAGAGTGTTGGTTAGGCTTTCTCCGGCTGGGGGGGGTGGTGGAAGATTGCAACCTTCACGTGGTACGCCCTATTTCGACAAATGCAATCAACCCGGTGTGCACAATCAAATAAGATCAAATAGTACAAGTTGTCCGACAACTTTAGGCTGTGTACGCCACGCGCAAGAAGAAGAAGAAGAAGAAGGAGGAGGCGGCTTTCTCGGCCGTAAGCAGATTGAGAAAGAATTCACTCCACAGTTTAAGGTGAGAGGGGAAAGGAGAGTCTAGGACCAGAGGGCATCGCCTCAGAATTAAAGGACTTTTTTTAGGAAGGAGATGAGGAATTTATTTTTAGTCAGAGGGCGGTGAATCTGTGGAATTCTTTGCCACAGACGGCTGTGGAGGCCAATCAGTGGATATTTTTAAGGCAGAGATAGATAGATTCTTGATTAGCATGGGTGTCAGAGGTTATGGGGAGAAGGCGGGAGAATGGCTTTGGGAGGGAGAGATAGATCAGCCATGATTGAATCGCGGAGTAGACTTGATGGGCAAATACTGCTCCCATCACTTATGACCTTATGATTTAACAGGAACCCGAAGGGAAACTTTATCACACAGAGAGTGGTGGGTGTGTGTAACAACAACAAACATTTAAAATACATTTGTGCGGGTACATGTAGAAACAAGGAACTGCAGATGCTGGTTTACACACAAGGATACAACGTGCTGGAGTAACTCAGCGGGTCAGTCAGCATCTCTGGAGAAAAAGAATAGGTCTCGACATTTGGACAGGTACATGGTACATGGATCAGAAATGTTTAGGATATGGGTCAAATGTGGGCAGGTGGGACTAGTGTAGATGGGGCGTCTTGGTCAGCATTGGCAAATTGGGCCGAAGGGCCTGTTTCCGTGCTGTCTGACTCCATTAATCACATATACATTTTTAATTCACTTCTTATTTTAGATATTAATAGCCCTGTCCCACGGTACGAGTTCATTCCAAGAGCTCTCCCGAGTTTAAAAAAAATCAAACTCGTGGTAAGCACGGAGAATGAACGTAGCGGGTACGTCGGAGCTCGGGGACGTCTCTTAGCGCTAACGGCAGGTACTAACGGGAAGACTCGCTAACGGCAGGTAAGCACGGGAAGACTCGTGAAGATTTTTCAACACGATGAAAAATGTCAACAAGAGCCCCGAGTACCGACGAGTGGCCATTACCGTAAATCTCCGAGTTCGAATCACGACAAACTAAGGAGAACTCTTGGAATGAACTCGTACCGTGGGGCAGGGGTTTTAGGGGCACCAGAGGATATATATTTTAAAGTAAGAAGGGACAAATTTAATAGGAACCTGCGAGGCAACCTTTCCATTCAGAGGGTGTATGTAACGAGCTGCTGGAGGAGGTAGTTGAGGCAACTACTATAACAGCATTTAAAATACATTCGTGCAGGTACCTGCAGAAACAAGGCACTGCAGATGCTGGTTTACACAAAAGAATACAAAGTGCTGGAGTAACTCAGCATCTCTGGAGAAAGAGGATATGTGACATTTCAAGTCAGAACCCTTCCTCAGACGTCTTCAGGGTGTGAAGGAGGGTCCCAAAGCCGAAACGCCACCAGCCCGTGTTCTCCAGAGATGGTCGCAGCTCCAGCCGCTTGGAGTTCCCGAAGTCGGTCTCTGACCAGAGACCGCGGGCTCCGTGATGTTAAAGTCCCGTGGGCTCCCCGCGGTGGAGTTCTCAAAATCGATCTCCAGCAAGAGGCCGCCAGCTCCTCGATGTTGGGCTGCAGTGCGGACGGAGATACGATACGGAAACAAATCACATCTCCGTCGAGGTAAGAGATTAGAAATCCAACCCCCACTCCCCACATTAAACAAGCTAAAGAACACTAAAAACATACATTTAACACCTACTATTAAAACACAAAGAAGGAAAGGACAGTCAGACGGTTGGCCAGTTATGCTGATGAGTTCATAAGTTCATAAGTGATAGGAGCAGAGTTAGGCCATTCGACCCATCCAGTCTACTCTGTCATTCAATCATGGCTGATCTATCTCTCCCTCCTTACCCCATTTTCCTGCCTTCTCCACATAACTCCCGACACCCGTACTAATCAAGAATCTATCTGTCTCTGCCTCAAGAATATCCACTGACTTGGCCTCCAAGCCTTCTGTGGCAATGAATTCCACAGATTCACCAGCCTCTGACGAAAGAAATTCCTCCTCATCTCCTTCCTAAAGTTACGTCCTTTTATTCTGAGGCTGTGCCCTCTGGTCCTAGACTCTCCCACTAGTGGAAGCATCCTCTCCACATCCACTCTATCCAGGCCTTTCACTATTCACTTCCACACTTCGGAATGGACGGATATGGACCACGTACAGACGGGGGAGAGTAACTTGCCATCTTGTTCAGCATCAACATTGTGGGCCGAAGGGCCATGTTCCTGTGCTGTATTTGTCTAGGTTTCCCCCACTAGCTCTGTGGTTCGATCCCTTTACTGGGAGGGTAATACAGAGGGTGACACACTTTGTGTAGGATGGAACTGCAGATGGTGGTTTAAACCGAAGGTAGGTACAAAAAGCTGGAGTAACTCAGCGGGACAGGCAGTATCTCTGGGGAGAAGCAATGGGTGATGTTTCAGGTCGACACCCTTCTGAGAGTCAGGGGAGAGGGAAACGAGAGATATAGACGGTGATGTAGAGAGATATATAGGAAGGATGTCAACAAAATAGAGAGAGTACAGAGGAGATTTACTAGAATGTTGCCTGGGTTTCAACAACTAAGTTACAGAGATAGGTTGAATAAGTTAGGTCTTTATTCTCTGGAGCGCAGAAGGTTAAGGGGGGACCTGATAGAGGTCTTTAAAATGATGAGAGGGATAGACAGAGTTGATGTGGACAAGCTTTTCCCTTTGAGAATAGAGAAGATTCAAACAAGAGGACATGACTTCAGAATTAAGGGACAGAAGTTTAGGGGTAACATGAGGGGGAACTTCTTTACTCAGAGAGTGGTAGCGGTGTGGAATGAGCTTCCAGTGGAAGTGGTGGCGGCAGGTTCGTTGGTATCATTTAAAAATAAATTGGATAGGCATATGGATGAGAAGGGCATGGAGGGTTATGGTATGAGTGCAGGCATGAGTGGGACTAAGGGAAATAAGTTGTTTGGCACGGACTTGTAGGGCCGAGATGGCCTGTTTCCGTGCTGTAATGGTTATATGGTTATATGGTTATATGGAGCAAATGATTGAAATATATGCAAAAGAAGTAACGATGATAAAAGAAGCAGGCCATTGCTGGCTGTTTGCTAGGTTAGAACGAGATGCTGGTGGGACTTGGGTGGGGGAGGGATGGAGTGAGAGGGAATGCCGGGGTTACTTGAAGTTAGTGAAATCAATCATCATACTTCTGGGCTGTAAGCTGCCCGAGCAAAATATGAGGCGCTGTTCCTCCTATTTGCATTTAGCCTCACTCTGACAATGGAGGAGGCCCAGGACAGAAAGGTCATTGTGGGAATGTGAAGGGGAGTTAAAGAGTTTGGCAACCGGGAGATCAGGTAGGTCCAGGTGGATTGAGCGGAGGTGTTCAGCGAAATGATCGCCCAGTCGATGTATGGTCTTGCCGATGTATAAGAGTCCGCAAGTGTAAACTGGGCTGGTCCAGGAATGCTGAGGCCCTGTACAAGAAGGGACAGAGCCGGCTGTACTTTTTGAGAAGGCTCCGCTCCTTCAACATCTGCAGTAAGATGCTGCAGATGTTCCAGTGCCATCTTCTTCGCTGCCGTGTGCTGGGGCAGCAGGGCGAAGGCTGCGGACGTCAATGGTGTCAACAAGCTCATCAGGAAGGCCGGCTCCATCCTGGGGGTGGAGTTGGATTCATGGGGGGTGGTCTTGGAAGGGAGGATGCTCCTCAAACTGCGGAGCATCTTGGACAATACAACTCACCCCCTCCATGGCCAACCTGAGGAGCACCTTCAGCAACAGACTGGTTCCACCAAGATGCAGCACAGAACGCCACAGGAGATCCTTCTTCCCTGTGGCTATCAAACTGTACAACTCCTCCCCCTTCTGTCGTGGGGTAGACTGATTCCCCTTCCCCCGACCCTCCCCAATCCCTTCCACTCATCCACCTTGTGTTTTATGTGGTATTTTGTGAGTGTGAAGAGGGATCTCCACCCAAAACGTGAATGATTCCTTCTCTCCACAGACGCTGCCTGTCCCGCTGAGTTACTCCAGCTTTTTGTGTCTATCTTCTGTTTAAACCAGCATCTGCAGTTCCTTCCTCCACATTGTGTTTTTGTGACTGTTGGCAGATTCATTTGCCTCCGGGGTTAAATAAAGTTCTACCGTATCATATCGTGTTTCCAAACCAATACGGCTTGGTTTGGTTTGGTTTAGTTTAGTTTGGTGTGTCCTTTGGTAAGTCTGGCCAGCCTCAGTGGAAACGCATCCTCACTCACCCATCTTCCTCTCTGTGTTACAGGAAGCAAGAGATGGCCAACGGAGCTGAGACGAGCACAATGAAACCTCACCTCTCGCCCCCTCACACCGCTCCCCCATCCACGAGGGTAGGTGGCTGCCGCCAAACTCCCCGTTTAGCTGCCTTACGCGCGGATGTAACACTCGCATGTTTTTCCGGAGCCAACAAATCCTTATTTGAATGAATGAATGCATGAATGGATGATTGAATGAATGAATGAATGAATGAATGAATGCATGAATTTATGAATGAATGAATGAATGAAATAATGGATGCATGATTGAATACGTTTTTTTGGCGAAGTAGTCACATACAAGGAATTTGCCTTGGTGCTCTGCCTGCATGTGACAACATGACATACAGTGACAGTTAGGAATGATACATAAAACATCAAACATTAATAATAAAACATTATTGATTAAACATGTGAATTAAATGAAATACGTGAGCAAAAGGAGGCTGGTTGCAGAGTAACTCATCGGGACAGGCAGCATCTCTGGAGAACGTGGACAGGCAACGTTTTGGGTTGGCTCCATCTTCAGACTGATTGGAATAGGGGTGGGGGGGGGGGAGAAAGCTGGGAGAGAGATAGGGGCGGGACAGTGGGTCTGAAGGAGGGTCTCGACCCGAAACGTCACCTATTCCCACCGATACATAGAGAGAGAGAGAGTTAGCTAAAGCTCTTAGGGCTAACGGAATCAAGGGATATGGGGAGAAAGCAGGAACGGGGCACTGATTGTGGATGACCATTTGTGGAATTCCCTGCCACAGAGGGCAGTGGAGGCCAAATCACTGGATGGATTTAAGAGAGAGTTAAATAGAGCTCTAGGGGGCAAGTGGAATCAAGGGATATGGGGAGAAGGCAGGCACGGGTTATTGATTGGGGACGATCAGCCATGATCACAATGAATGGCGGTGCTGGCTCAAAGGGCCGAATGGCCTCATCCTGCACCTATTTTCTATGTTTCTATGTTTATCATCACATTGAATGGCGCTGCTAGCTCAGAGGGCCGAATGGCCTCATCCTGCACCTATTTGCTGTGTTTCTGCGTTTCTTTTCCTCCACAGATGCTGAGTGGAAGTGGCAAAATATAAACAAGGAATGTAAACAAAAAAGTGCCGGAGTAACTCAGTGGGTCATGCAGCGTCTCTGGAGAACCTGGAGGGGCGACGTTTCGGGTCGGCACCCTTCAGGCTGATTGGAGTAAGGTGGAGAAAGCTGGCAGAGAGATAGGGGCGAGGCAAAGTGTGGGGAGTGATGGGTGGATACAGGCGAGGGGAGGGTTAACAGGCAGATGTTTAGACAAAGGCCAGAGATAAGAAGCAGATAAAAGACTGCGAGACTAAGAAAGAAGAGGCCATGAAAGGTGTAGCCAGAGGAAGGAACCAAACTCCTTATATTCAGTTTGGGTAGCAAATACCCCAACGGTATTCTCTACATTTAAGTAACTAAAGTAACTGAATGGGAAGTTCAGTAACTAACTTCCTCTGGCTTCATATTTCACATCTCTTCTCTCATTATCTCCTCGTCTCACAGCTTTTTATCTCCTTCCTTTCTCTGGCCTTTGTCATATTGAGTGCAGTGTAGGTTTACAAGGTTAATGCCGGGATGGCAGGACTGTCATATGCTGAAAGAATGGAGCGGCTGGGCTTGTACGCTCTGGAGTTTAGAAGGATGAGAGGGCATCTTATTGAAACATATAAGATTGTTAAGGGTTTGGACAAGCTGGAGGCAGGAAACATGTTCCCGAGGTTGGGGGAGTCCAGAACCAGGGGCCACAATTTAAGAATAAGGGGTAAGCCATTTAGAACGGAAACGAGGAAACACTTTTTCTCACAGAGAGTGGTGAATGTGTGGAATTCTCAGCCTCAGAGGGCGGTGGAGGCAGGTTCTCTGGATGCTTTCAAGAGAGAGCTGGATAGAGCTCTTAAAGGTAGTGGAGTCAGGGGATACGAGGAGAAGGCAGGAACGGGGTACTGATTGGGGATGATCAGCCATGATCACATTGAATTGCGGTGCTGGCTGGAAGGGCCGAATGGCCTATTCCTGCACCTATTGTCTATTGTCTATTGTCCAACCAACTGCACATCAAGCCACCTGTATCCACCTATCACTCAGCAAACTTGTCCCACTGCCACCTCTCTTCCGGCATTCTCCCCCCTACTTCAATCAGTCTGAAGGAGGGTCCCAACCCGAAACGCCACCTTTCAATGTCCTCCAGAGATGCTGCCTGACCTACTGAGTTACTCCAGCATTTTGTTTCTTTTTTAAAATAAAACAGCACCTGCAGTTACTTGTGTCTACCAAGACTGCCTTGAATTGGGAGCAACGAGTAAACTGCTGAAGGAACTCAGCGGGCCAAGGGGAGAGGAAGTGCCGACATTTTGGGTCGAGAACTGGAATCAGTTCCTAAATCAATCCTTGCCTGAATTTGTGTAGGAAGGAACTGCAGATGCTGGTTTAAACTGAAGATAGACACAAAAAGCTGGAGTAACTCAGCGGGTCAGGCAGTATTTCTGGAGAGAAGGAATGGGTGACGTTTCGGGTCGAGACCCTTCTTCAGACTAGTCAGGGTAAACCGAAACGAGAGATATAGATGGTGATGTAGAGAGATATGGAACAAATGAATGAACGATATGCAAAAAAAAAGTAATGATGGCAAAGAAAGACGAAGGGTCTCGACGCGAAACGTCGCCCATTCCTTCTCTCCAGAGATGCTGCCTATCCCCGCTGAGTTACTCCAGCTTTTTGTGTCTATCTTGCTTGAATCTGTAGAGTTTTGGAGAACGCACGGAATGTATGCTTTCTGCACAGAGGTTTATTATGTATAAGATCATGAGGATTTGAGAACCAGAGGACTTAGATTTAAGATTGAGGGGGAGCAGGGTGGGACAACTTGAGGGGCAACTTTCTCACACAAAGGGTGGTGGGTGTATAGAACAAGCAGAGGTAGTTGAGGCAGGTTGTATCACAACATTGAAGAAACATTTAGACAGGTACATGGATAAGAAAGGTTTAGAGGGATATGGACCAAATGCAGGCAGGTGGGACTCGTGTAGATGGGGCATGTTGGTCAGCATGGGCAAGTTGGGCCTGTTTCTACTCTGTATAACTCTAAGTGCAGAGTGGCACAAATGGTGACACATAGGCGCAGCGGGTAGAGCTGCTGCCTCACAATGCCACAGACCCAGGTTCGATTCCAACCTCAGGTGCTGTCTGTGTGGAGTTTGCATGTTCACCCTGCAGTGAGTGCCTGGAACACCCTGCCAGGGGTGATGATGGAGGCCGATGCGATCGTGGCGTTTAAGAAACGTATGGATGGGGCACATGGATATGCAGGGAATGGAAGGATGTGTAGGAAGAAACTGCAGACGCTGGTTTAAGCCAAAGATAGACACGATATGCTGGAGTAACTCAGCAGGGCAGGCAGAATTTGAAAAGTCTGAAGAAGTGTCTCAACCCAAAAGTCACCTATTCCTTTTAGTTTCGTTTAGAGATACATCGCGGAAACAGGCCCTTCGGCCCAGCGGGTCCGTGCCGACTAGCGATCCCCGCACATTAACACTATCCTACACCCACCAGGGACTAATTTTACACTTTTACAAAAGCCAATTAACCTACAAACCTGCACGTTGTTGGAGTGTGGGAGAAAACCGAAGATCTCGGAGTAAACCCACGCAGGTCATGGGGAGAACGTACAAACTCCGTACAGACAGCACCCTTAGTCAGGATCGAACCCGGGTCTCCGGCGCTGCATTCGCTGTAAGGCAGCAACTCTACCGCTGCGCCACCGTGACCGCCCTCCAGAGATGCTGCCTGACCCGCTGAGTTACCACCTCCCATAGTAGCAGCCCATGTTAAGGATTCTGTACGTCCCACAGAACTCTGGAGAGAAGGAATGGGTGACGTTTGGGGTTGAGACCCTTGTTGGTCTTGGCATCATGTACGGCACAGACCTTGTGGGCCGAAGGGCCTGTTCCTGTGCTGTACTGTGTTCCAAGTATGAGGGATGCGGATGATTTCTCATGATCGCAATCAGCCTCTCTCTTTATAGTCGCTGATCACACGCTGACTGCGGGGAACTGATTTGAGTCTGCTGAAGGGAAGCTAATTAATGAATGTGTTTTGGCTCTTTCTATTGACTCTTGTTATTCCGACAACTCCTCGCTTCCACCACCAGGCCATGATAAAGAGTGGCTTGTTTTCCCCACAATTAACCTTTACCAAATGACTCAGTTGGAAATGATTGGATTTTCTATAAAGTGTGTCTCCTCAAGTATGAGAAATGCTCTCAAAACATTTGTGTAGTAGCATAGAAACAGCACAAAGTGTGTCGGCAGGAACTTCAGGTGCTGGCTTTCGACACCAAAGATAGAGACAAAACTCTGGGAGTAACTCAGCGGGTCAGGCAGCAGCATCGCTGGAGAGAAGGAATAGGAGACCCTTCCTCAGACCCAGAGTCAGGGGAGAGAGAAAGCAGGCATGAAAAAGTTCAGGACAAATTGGAACCAGCTCCGATGACCAAGGATAGGTGGAGCCCACAATGGTCTATTGTTGGTTGTAGAGGAGGTGGGTGTGTATATACCCAGCTAACAGCTAACAATGGCCTGTTTCCTTCATCATCGTTCCTTTTTTGCATATCTTTAATTCATTGTTCGTTATCTCTCTACCTCTCATAGTCTATATCTCTTGTTTCCCTTATCACGAACCAGTCTGAAGAAGGGTCTCAACCCAAAACGTCACCCATTCTTTCGCTCCAGAGATGCTGCCTGTCCCACTGAGTTAGTCCAGCTTTTTGTGTCTATCTTCGGTATAAACCAGCATCTGCAGTTCCTCCCTACTACATGCACACATATGTATATTGATTTGTATATGTATATACAGTGGCTTGCAAAAGTTTTCATACCCCTTGAACTTTTCCACATTTTGTCACGTTACAACCACAAACGTAAATGTATTTTATTGGGATTTTATGTGATAGACCAACACAAAGTGACGCATAATTGTGAAGTGGAAGGAAAATGATACATGGTTTTCAAATTTTTTTTACAAATAAAAAACTGAAAAGTGTGGCGTGCAAAAGTCTTCAGCCCCCTTTACTCTGATACCCCTAAATACAATCCAGTGCAACCAATTGCCTTCAGAAGTCACCTAATTAGTAAATAGAGTCCACTTGTGTGTAATCTAATCTCAGTATAAATACAGCTGTTCTGTGAAGGCCTCAGAGGTTTGTTAGAGAACATTAATGAACAAACAGCATCATGAAGCCCAAGGAACACACCAGACAGGTCAGGGATAGAGTTGTGGAGAAGTTTAAAGCAGGGTTAGGTTATAAAAAAAATCCCAAGCTTTGAACATCTTACGGAGCACTGTTCAATCCATCATCCGAGTATGGCACAACTGCAAATCTACCAAGACATGGCCGTCCACCTAAACTGACAGGCTGGGCAAGGAGAGCATTGATCAGAGAAGCAGCCAGGTAACTCTGGAGGAGCTGCAGAGATCCACAGCTCAGGTGGGAGAATCTGTCCACAGGACAGCTATTAGTCGTGCACTCCACAAATTGGGCCTTTATGGAAGAGTGGCAAGAAGAAAGCCATTGTTGAAAAAAAGCCATAAGAAGTCCCGTTTGCAGTTTGCCACAAGCCATGTGGGGGGCACAGCAAACATGTGGAGGAAGGTGCTCTGGTCAGATGAGATCAAAATTGAAGTTTTTGGCCTAAATGCAAAATGCTATGTGTGGCAGAAAACTAACACTGCACATCACCCTGAACACACCATCCCCACTGTGAAACATGGTAGTGGCAGCATCATGCTGTGGGGATGCTTTTCTTCAGCAGGGACAGGGAAGCTGGTCAGAGTTGATGGGAAGATGGATGGAGCCAAATACAGGGCAATCTTGGAAGAAAACCTGTTAGAGTCTGCAAAAGACTTGAGACTGGGGCGGAGGTTCACCTTCCAGCAGGACAACGACCCTAAACATACAGCCAGAGCTACAATGGAATGGTTTAGATCAAAGCATATTCATGTGTTAGAATGGCCCAGTCAAAGTCCAGACCTAAATCCAATTGAGAATCTCTGGCAAGACTTGAAAATTGCTGTTCACAGACGCTCTCCATCCAATCTGACTGAGCTTGAGCTATTTTGCAAAGAAGAATGGGCAAACATTTCAGTCTCTCGATGTGCAAAGCTGGTAGAGACATACCCCAAAAGACTTGCAGCTGTAATTGCAGCGAAAGGTGGTTCTACAAAGTATTGACTCAGGGGGGCTGAACACTTTTGCACGCCACACTTTTCAGTTTTTTATTTGTAAAAAAATTTGAATACCATGTATCATTTTCCTTCCACTTCACAATTATGCACCACTTTGTGTTGGTCTATCACATAAAATCCCAATAAAATACATTTATGTTTGTGGTTGTAACGTGACAAAATGTGGAAAAGTTCAAGGGGTATGTAAACTTTTGCAAGCCACTGTATATATATAAAACAAAGGGATTCGAACAGTGGAACTAGCAGGATGACTAGGGTGGGGGAAGGGGCAGAGAGAGAGAGAGAGAATGCAAAGGTTACTTGAAGTTAGAGAAATCAATATTCATACCGCTAGGATGTAAGCTGCCCAGGCAAAATGTGAGGCGCTGTTCCTCCGATTTGCGTGTGGCCTCACTCTGACAGTGGAGGAGGCTCAGGACAGAAAGGTCAGTGTGGGAATGGGAAGAAGGGTTGCCAACTGTCCTGTATTAGCCAGGACATCCCGTATATTGGGCTAAGTTGGTTTGTCCCATACAGGACCGCCCTTGTCCCGTATTTGACAGCGACTACTCGGGTCGAGGGGACTGTCGGGTTGGAGCGCCGCGTCCGGGACCGCCTCACCCGTCCTGACGTAGTGCAGCCCATGGAGCGCAGCATCAGCGCCTCGCCCGTGGCCACGTCGCGCGGCCCGGGCCAAAACTCCTCAGCTGGCCCGCCGGCTGGGCTTTGTGTGCAGTCCAGCACCCGGGCCAACTCATCATTCACCCAGCCATGGCCGAGTCGGTCAACGAATTGCCGTCGGGAATTTGTCCCGTATTTTCACCTTTTGTCCCTTATTTGGGAGTGTGAAAGTTGGCAACCCTAACGGGAAGGGCATTAATAGATGTCGTTTGGGTCGGGAATCTTCTTCAGACCAGAGATTTGCCAGATGTTGTGTTACACCTGCAGTGCCCTATGCTGACATCCATGTAGAGCTATAGGCTGTGAAGACTCCATCTTGTGTGGTTGGTAGAATCATGAGCATGTTCTCAGTTTATTCCCGTGTTACCCCAGAATGAAATGAACTTTGAGTAAAGAAAGCAATCAGCACTTTAGATTTGGCTAACATGTTATTTTCTCAGCATTCTGCACATCGACAGCATCAGTAGATAGAGTGAGGGAGGTGTATGGTGTGCTTGCCTTCATTGGTCGGGGCTTTGAGTACAAGAGACAGGAAGTCACGATGCAGCTCGACAGGACCTTGGTTAGGCCGCATTTGAAGCATTTCCTGCAGTTCTGGTCACCCCATTAGAGGAAGCAGGTGGAAGCTTTGGAAAGGGTGTAGAGGGAGTTTACCAGAATGATACCCGGAGAGGGTATTAGCTACAGGGAGAGTTTGGACAGACTTGGATTGTTTTCTCTGGGACGTTAGCGGCTGAAAGGGGTATATAAAATGATGAGCGGCATAGATAGGGAAGACAGTCAGAAATTGGTCTCCAAATTCACCTCAGCCATCAACCGGGATTGACCAACAGACAGTGTTAGAAACACAGAAACGTAGAAATTTGGTGCAGGAGGAGGCCATTCGGCCCTTCGAGCCAGCACCGCCATTCATTGTGATCATGGCTGATCATCCCCAATCAATAACCCGTGCCTGCCTTCTCCCCACATCCCTTGATTCCACTAGCCCCTCGAGCTCTATCTAACTCTCTCTTAAATCCATCCAGTGACTTGGCCTCCACTGCCCTCTGTGGCAGGGAATTCCACAAATACACAACTCTCTGGGTGAAAAAGTTTTTTCTCACCTCAGTCTTAAATGGCCTCCCCTTTATTCTAAGACTGTGGCCCCTGGTTCTGGACTCGACCAACATTGGGAACATGTTTCCTGCATCTAGCTTGTCCAGTACTTTTATAATTTTATATGTTTCTATATGAATTCCCCTCATCCTTCTAAACTCCAATGAATACAAGATTGAACAATGTGAAGAAGGGTCTTGGACCGAAACGTCACCCATTAACTTCTCTCCAGAGTTGCTGCCTGTGCCGCTGAGTTACCCCAGCATTTTGTGTCTATCTTCGAACACTTTCACAGCAGGATAAGTCCAGGTACGCCTGACGGAAGCTCCCTCTTGTGTTTAATCTTAAAATAGCGGATTTTATCACGACCTTTCCCATAGAGATTTGCAGCACAGAAACCTGCTGATCCCACTACGGGTGCTGTCTGTACGGAGTGTACGGAGTTCTTCCTGTGACCGCGTGGGTTTTCCCTGAGTGCTCGGATTCACTCCCACATCCCAAAAGACGTGTGGATTTGCAGGTCAATGGGCTTGTAAATCGTCCCTAGTGTGTACGGTAGAACTAGTCTATGGGTGATCGCTGGCCGGCGTGGACTCAACGGGCCGAAGGGCCTGTTGCTGAGCTGTATCTCTAAACTAAAGGAAGCCAATAAACTAGTGTATGGGATGATTGATGGTCAACATGGACTCGACGGGCCGAAGGGCCTGTTTCCCTGCTGCTCGTCTAAACTAAACCAAACTAGTAAACTATGTGGACGTGTGATTGATTGTCAGCATGGGTTCGCTGGGCCGACGGGCCTGTTTCCACGCTATATCTCTAAACTGAACTAAACTAAATTAATAAACTAGTGTGAACGGGTGATCAGTGGTCAGCATGGACTCTGACGGGCCGAAGGACCTGTTTCTACGCTGTATCTCTAAAGTAAACTAAAAGTCGGTCCTCCAAGACGCAATGTGTTCGGGGTGACATCTATACGAAGGATATTGGTTTCTCCGAATGATAAGGTGATTCCCATTGACAGCAAACAAGATGTAGCACTGTACTTTGACAGTGGCAGTGCAGTGACACTAATATTTACCATCCTATGCTGGTACATAACAGATGGTTGCCTCATCATCTATATATCACCTAGGCTACGACTGAATACCTCGTTCACCATTCATAATGTGGACATTGTGAGTTAATTAAAAAGATATATGAATCTGAAAGATGCAATAATGCTGCTAATGAAATTGTCAAAAGCAATCCTACTGATGTACAGTATCTGCAGTAACAATGTAATAAGTAACAATGTAACAAGGAATAGTAGAATTAGGCCATTCGGCCCATCAAGTCTACTCTGCCATTCTATCGTGGCTGCTGGGGTTATGGGGAGAAGGCAGGAGAATGTTGAGAGGGAAAGATCAGCCATGAGTGAATGGCGGAGTAGACTTGATGGGCCGAATGGCCTAATTCTGCTCCTGAACTTATGAGAAAGCTTTTCGCTGTACCTTGGTCCACGTGACAAGAAACTTTACGTGTCACGGCAGTGGTCAGACATTACAATAATGATGGTTTGACTAAAAATCATCACCTTGTTGGGAGAGTATTACAGGCCTCAAAATAGTTAACGGGTATTACAAGAGCGAACTTGCCAGGAGGTTGCAGGCAGCTACAAGACTAATGGGGTTGTCACAGTAGTAGAGGATTTCATCTTTCCCAATATAGACAGGGGCTGTCATAGTGCAAAAGGCTTAGACAGGGCGGAATTTGTCAAATGTGTTCAGGAAAGTTTCCTCAGGCAATATGTAGGCAATATACATGGGACAGGGCAATGCTCGATCTGGTTCAGTTTAGTTTAGTTTAGTTTAGAGATACAGCGTGGAAACAAGTCCTTCGGCCAACCGAGTCCACGCCGACCAGCAATCCCCGCACACTAGCACTATCCTACACACTCGGGGCAATTTACAATTTTGCTGAAGCCAATTGTACCAGGGGTACATGGTGGTGCATCGTTAGAGTTGCTGCCTTACAGCGCTTACAGCCGGGTTCGATCCCGACTATGGGTGCTGTCTGTACAGAGTTTGTATGTTCTCTCCGCATGGGTTTTCACTGAGATCTTTGGTTTCCTCCCACATTCCAAAGACGTGCAGGTTTGTAGATTAATTGGCTTGGGATGACTGTAAATTGTCCCTAGTGCGTGTAGGATAGTATTAATGTGCGGGGATTGCTGGTCGGTGCGGACTCAGCGGGCCGAAGGGCCTGATTCAACGCTGTATCTCTAAACCAAACTAATCGATACTACAAAGCTGTACGTCTTTGGAGTGTGGGAGGAGGCCGGAGCTCCCGGAGTAAACCCACGTGGTCACGGGGAGAACGTGCAAACTCCGCACAGACATGCACCCGTAGTCGAAGCCGGCCTCTGGCGCTGCGAGGCAGCAACTCTACCCCTGCGCCACCATACCACCCCTCTTCGGAAATTGGGAGAGGCAATGAAAGTCCTCTGGAGCTGCTTCATGACCCCCTGACTCTCATCGTCGATGCCCCTAACAGAAAGATTTGATACTTTCTCCCTGTCATTGCAGTGAAGAAAGTCCTTGCCTTCATTGTAACCCCCTCAATCCCTCTCTGGAGTTGGAAACTGTTTCTGCCTTCGTACAAATGCCCAGAGGACGGCATCTGCATGTTAATCGTTTAAGAAGGAACTGCAAATGCTGGAAAATCGAAGGTAGACAAAAATGCTGGAGAAACTCAGCGGGTGCAGCAGCATCTATGGAGCGAAGGAAATAGGCAACGTTTAGGGCCAAAACCCTTGGGAAGGAAATAGGCAACGTTTCGGGCCGAAACCCAAGGGGTTTTGGGCCGAAACGTTGCCTATTTCCTTCGCTCCATAGATGCTGCTGCACCCGTACAAATGCCCAGAGAAATTCCTTGGGTTTCGGCCCGAAACGTAAACGTTGCCTATTTCCTTCGCTCCATAGATGCTGCTGCACCCGCTGAGTTTCTCCAGCACTTTTGTCTATCTGCATGTTCATTGCTGGCTGCAATTTAAAAGCTGCATGAAACTAATACATTATCTTGAGGAGATTTATGATGTCAATGATTTCCCAGAATTGATGAAATGTAATTTCAAACGTTTTACAAGATATAGTTAACTCTGCGTTTGTGGGCTCATTAACTGCGCTTGCTTTCCACCCAATAGTAACACATCACTAGAGTCATAGAGTGATACAGCGTGGAAACAGGCCCTTCGGCCAAAACTTGCACAACATGTCCCAGCTACACTAGTCCCACCTGCCCGCGTTTGGTCCATATCCATCCAAACCCATCCCATCCATGCACCTGTCTATCTGTTTCTTAAATGTTGAAATAGTCCCTGCCTCACCTACCTCCTCTGGCATCTTGTCCCAAACACCCACCACCCTTTGTGTGAAAAAGTTACCCCTCAGATTCCTATTAAATGTTTCCCCTTCACCTTGAACCCATGTCCTCTGTCCTTTCCATGTACCTGTCTAATTGTTTCTTAAACGTTGAGATAGTCCCTGCCTCACCTACCTCCTCTGGCAGCTCGTTCCATACACCCACCACCCTCATTTTCCTTTGAAATCATTTCCCCTTCACCTTAAACCTAGGTCCTTTGATCTGATTAGTTAGCATGCAAAACAAAGCTTTTCGCTGTGCCTCGGTAGGCGCGACAATAACGAAGTTAAACTTAAACCTAATCCCACCCTATAAACCTCAGGTAAACCATAGAAACATGGTTTGCCGTCCAGCTCCTTAAACCCATTCTGCCCTTGTGTCAATACGTCTCTCTGTCTCAATGCTATCGTGGGCATTTCCTCATCCCCACCCTTACATCTGGCCATCCGCTGTTCAGACGCAAAGTCATGCGTTTCACCCTCATGAACGCCGTCCAACCTTATATTGCCACATCCCTATCTTTTTGTCTCAGATCCCCAGCATCTGCGGTATTTTGCTCTCTGCTACAGTTGTTGGATTTGTTCAAATTAATGAGAAGAATCAGTCTGACATGAAGAAGTGGGACTGTCTGGAGAGATCACATTTATAAATGACTCGGACACAAATGTAGACGGTTTGGTTCGCCGAGATTGCTCCGAGACACCGTGGGCCTTAGAGAGACCACACAAAATAACCTCCCTTCCATTGACTCCATCCACACTTCACGCTGCCTCGGCAAGGCCACCAGCATAATCAAGGACCAATCTCACCCTCTTCTCCCCTCTCCCATCGGGAAAGAGGTACAAAAGTGTGAAAACGCACACACCACCAGATTCAGGGGCAGTTTCTTCCCAGCTGTTATAAAGCAACTGAACCATCCTACCAACAACTGGAGAGCGGTCCTGAGCTAATATCTACCTCATTGGAGCCACTCGGACAATCTTTGATCAGACTTTACTGGACTTTATCGAGCACTACACGCTATTCCCTTTATCCTGTGTCTGTGTTACAGATGGAGCCTAATCCATGACACATACTAGACCACCCACCACATCTACGCCTCACGCTGCCTCGGGAAAGCAGTCAACAGATTCAAAGACCTGTCCCACCCCAGTCATTCCCTTTTCTCCCTACTCTCATCCGCCCAACGGTACAGCTATAGGGAGAGGTTGGGCAGGCTAGGACTTTATTCGTTGGAGCGCAGGGGGCTGAGAGGTGATCGGACAGAGGTGTATAAGATCATGGGGAGAAGCGATAGGGTGATACCCAGAGTATTGGAACCAAAAACCAGAGGACATAGGATTAAGTTGAGAGGGGGAAGATATTAAGGTGAGAGGGAACCTGAGGGGCAACTTCTTCACAGAAAGGTTGGTGGGTATATGGTACGAGCTGCCAGAGGAAGTAGTTGAAGCAGGTATTATAACAACATATAAATGACATTTGGACAGGTACATGGACAGGAAATGTTTAGAGGGATATGGGGCAAATGCAGGCATGCGGGACTAGCTTAGATGGGGCATCATTGATCAGATTTTCGTCGAGACAGGCCAGTGGGCCGGTTACTGTGCTGTGTGAATCTACATACGTGATGGCTTTCACCTTCAAGCTAGCGAGAGAGCTTTCGAAAAAAAGTGGAGAACAATAAATAATTCAGTGTTACGCTGACCTGCATAATGAGATATCGAAGAAGATAAATGGAGACTTAGCCTAAACGTGGGAGGCAGAGATATTTGGGAATGGAAGTCCAGAATTTAGGAATTTTGGCAGCTGGACCCAAGAATGTAGATGGTGGAGCAGGTAAATATAAGTTCAGAAGTTCAGAAGTTACAGGAGTAGAATTAGGCCATTCGGCCCATCGAGTCTACTCCACCATTCAATCATGGCTGATCTCTGCCTCCTAATCCCATTTTCCTGCCTTCTCCCCGTAACCCTCGACACCCATTCTAATCAAGAATGTGTCTATCTCTGCCTTAAAAATATCCACTGACTTGGCCCCCACAGCCCTCTGTGGCAATGAGTTCCACAGATTAACCACCCTCTGACTAAAGACATTCCTCCTCACCTCCTTTCTAAAAGAGCGCCCTTTAATTCTGAGGCTGTGGCCTCTGGTCCTAGACTCTCCCACCAGTGGAAACATCCTTTCCACATCCACTCTATCTAGATTTATGAAATATAGAGTCATAGACGCTCACAGCGCAGTAACGGGCCATTCAGCCCAGCCAGTCTGTGCAGACCACCCTCTCCCCACCCCCCACCCCACCTATAGTTTAGTTTAGTTTAGAGATACAGCGGGGAGCCAGGCCCTTTGGCCCACTGACCAACGATCCTTGCTCACTAACACTATCCTGCACACACCATGGACAATTTACATTTACACCAAGACTATTAATTTACAAACCTGTACGTCTTTGGAGTGTGGGAGGAAACCCAAGATCTCATAGAAAACCCACGCATGTCACGTGTAAATCCTGCCCCAGTTTGAGATATTGTTCCAGGAAAAGGCCCCTTCAGATGTGGAATGGTTTAGTTTACTTTAGAGATACAGCTCGGAAACAGGCCCTTCGGCCCACCGAGTCCGCACCGGCCCGTACATTAGCACTATCCCACACACTAGGGACAATGTACAACTTTTTCCAAATCCAATTAACCTACAAACCCGCACGTCTTTGGAGTGCGTATGTCTTTATCAGGATGCATCGCAGCTACGGTTTGGGAACAGCACCATCCAAGGCCACAGGAAATTGCAGCGATTTGTGGACGCAGCCCAGACCATCACACAAACCAATCTCCCTTCCGTTGACTCCATCTACACCTCACGCTGCCTCGGCAAGGCCAGCAGCATTATCCAGGACCAGTCTCACCCTGATCACTCCCTCTTCTCCCCTCTCCCATCAAGCAAGAGGTACAGAAGTGTGAAAACGCACACCTCCAGATTCAGGGACAGTTTCTTCCCAGCTGTTATCAGGCAACTGAATCATCCTACCACAACCAGAGAGCAGTGCAGAACTACTATCTACCTCTTTGATGACCCTTGGACTATCCTTGACTGGACTTTAGCTTTAACTGGCTTTACCTTGCACTAAACGTTATTCCCTTATCATGTATCTATCCACTGAAAATGGATCGATTGTAATCATGTATTGTCTTTCTGCTGACTGGTTAGCACGCAACAAAAGTTTTTCACTGTACCTCGGCACACGTGACAATGAACTAAACTAACTAACTTTGGAGTGCGAAGGTTTGGTTTCGTTTGGACATACAGTGTGGAAACAGGCCCTTCGGCCCATCGAGTCCATGCTGACCAGTGACCCTATAGACTAGTTCTATCTTACACACTGGGAACAATTTACAAGCCAATTAACCTGCAAACCCACACATCTTTGGGATGTGGGAAGAAACCGGAGCACTCGTGGAAAACCCACGTGGTCGCAGGGAGAAGGTAGAAGCACCGTACAGACAGCACCCGAGGTCAGGATCCAACCCGGGTCTCTGGCGCTGTAAGGCAGCGACTCTATCGATGCGTCACTGTGCTGCCCTTATCAAGTGTGTAGCAAGGTGGGACGACTGCGGTGGAAGTGACTCAGATGGGGCTGGAAACTATCAAGGAGGCAGAGGCCACCAGTTTAGACGGGAAGGTAACGAAACTCGGGGAGAAAGTGTAGGAAGGAACTGCAGATGCTGGTTTAGACCGAAGATAGACACAAAGCTGGAGTAAGTCAGCGGGTCAGGCAGCATCTCCAGAGAAATAAAATGGGTGACATTGCGAGTCAAGACCCTTCTTCAGTCAGGGGAGAGGGAAACTAGAGATATGAAAAGGCTATCGGTGCCGGCTCTTTGTTCTGTACCTTTTGATACCTCTAGTTCCCTCTCCCCTGACTCTCAGTCTGATGAAGGGTCTCGACCCAAAACGTGACCCATTCCTTCTCTCCATCGCTGAGTTACTCCAGCATTTTGTGTCTATCTAAGGGAAAAAGTGGACAGTTCATGTCAAGAAGACTGCTCGGTGGGATAAGAACAGTCTGTAACCTATGCTCCATCAGGACAGTCTTGGTTTAGAAATAAAGAACTGCAGATGCTGGTCAATACACAAAAGGACACAAAGTGCCGGAGTAACTCAGCGGGTCAGGCAGCAACTCTGGAGAACATCCAGAGGTGACGTTTCAGGTCGAGACCTTTCTTTCCATTGTGGATGTTCTCAAATTTAGTTTAGTTAGCTAGGTTTAAAGATACGGTGTGGAAGCAGGCCTTTCGGCCCCACCAAGTCGGTGCCGACCAGCGATTCCCATACACTGGCACTATCCTACACACTAGGCACAATTGGTTACATTTTATTTTTACCGAAGCCAATTAAACTACCAACCTGTACGTCTTTGGTGTGTGGGAGACAATATACAACAGACAATAGGTGCAGGAGTAGGCCATTCGGCCCTTCGAGCCAGCACCGCCATTCAATGTGATCATGGCTGATCATCCCCAATCAGTGCCCCGTTCCTGCCTTCTCCCCATATCCCCTGACTCCGCTATTTTTAAGAGCCCTATCTAGCTCTCTCTTGAAAGCATCCAGAGAACTGGCCTCCACCGCCCTCTAAGGCAGAGAATTCCACACTCATCACTCTCTGTGAGAAAAAATGTTTCCTCATCTCCGTTCTAAATGGCTTACTCATTATTCTTAAATTGTGGCCCCTGGTTCTGGACTCCCCCAACATCGGGAACATGTTTCATGTCTCTAGTGTGTCCAAGCCCGTAACAATCTTATATGTTTCAATGAGATGCCCTCTCATCCTTCTAAAGTCCAGAGTGTACAAGCCCAGCTGCTCCATTCTCTCAACATATGGCAGTCCCGCCATCCCGGGAATTAACCTTGTAAACCCACGCTGCACTCCCTCAATAGCAAGAATGTCCTTCCTCAAATTAGGGTACCAAAACTGCACACAATACTCCAGGTGTGGTCTCACTAGGGCTCAGTGCAACTGCAGAAGGAACTCTTTGCTCCTATATTTGATTCCTCTTGTTATAAAGGCCAACATGCCATTCGCTTTCTTCACTGCCTGGTGTACCTGCATGTTTACTTTCATAGACTGATGTACAAGGACCCCCAGATCCCGTTGTACTTCCCCTTTTCCCAACCTGACGCCATTTAGATAGTAATCAGCCTTCCTGTTTTTGCTACCAAAGTGGATAACCTCACATTTATCCGCATTAAACTGCACCTGCCATGCATCTGCCCACTCCCCCAACCTGTCCAAGTCACCCTGCATTCTCATAGCATCCTCCTCACAGTTCACACTGCCACCCAGCTTTGTGTCATCTGCAAATTTGCTAATGTTACTTTGAATCAGTTCATCCAAATCATTGATGGAAATTGTAAATAGCTGCGGTCCCAGCACCGAGCCTTGTGGTACCCCTCTAGTCACTGCCTGCCATTCTGAAAGGGACCCGTTAATCCCTACTCTTTGTTTCCTGCCTGCCAACCACTTCTCTATCCATGTCAGCACTCTACCCCCAATACCATGTGCTCTCATTTTGCCCACGGATCTCCTATGTGGGACCTAATCGGAGATCGCGGAGAAAAACCACGCAGTTACAGGGAGAGCGTACAAACTCCATACAGACAGCACCTGTGGTCAGGATCGAACCCGGGTCTCTAGCTCTGTGCCACCGTGCGGAGGAGAGGGAGTGGGAGTGGTTGAGAACGTTGGATAACATAGAACTGTGACCGATGATCGGCGTGGAGCCGTTGGGCCGAAAGAAGGGCCTGTCGTTAAATCGTTGAAATCGACTGTGCACTTTGAAAGCCTCGAAGGATGTCAAGCATTTAATGGGCGAAAAAAGGAAATCAGCCGTTTGCTCTTTAAATCAACCTCTGCGGCGGCAATTTGAGGCAATCTTTCTCTCAGCGTGAGTTGTTCCCACAGCAAACAAACTATTTTTCCACTTAGAGCCTTTCAACAAATTGCAACAAAGATAGAATTGGTGGCAGGCAGTGAATCTGAAGATGAGATCAAAGAGAAGGAAGGTCACGGTGATTGAACCATTTCGCAATTCCCTTTGTAATTCTGTCCCCATCCCACTGCTAATAATTACCGATGATTTCATCTCCAAATTCAGCTTGAATTAATGTACAGTGCATTCAGCAGTTTAGTCGATAACAAAGACCTGTCGATCATAAATCACCATCAAAAAGACGTCCTTCTTGCTTATTGATGACTCTCCTGCTCGACCCCGTCCCATTTGCCTGCAACCCCCAGCATCTCAGCACAAACTCCAGAGGACGTCAGCTACAAGGTTAAAACAAAAAAGCTGGAGAAACTCAGCGGGTGCAGCAGCATGTATGGAGCGAAGGAAATAGGCAACGTTTCGGGACGAAACGTTGCCTATTTCCTTCGCTCCATAGATGCTGCTGCACCCGCTGAGTTTCTCCAGCTTTTTTGTGTAACCTTCGATTCTCCAGCATCTTCAGTTCCCTCTTAAACACTCAGCTACAAGGTTGCCTAAACAAGAAGGTGAAACTCAAAGACAGACACACAATGCTGGAGTAACTCAGCGGGACAGGCAGCATCTCTGGAGAGAAGGATTGGGTAATCCTTCTTCAGGTCTACTGCTGCGTTTTGTGTCTACCCTCGATCTAAACCAGCATCTGCAGTTCCTTCCTACACAGGAGAAAATCAAAGTCGGACACTGTGAGAGACAGGACTTTGCGGCCAGCTCTTAGTTTAGTTTAGTTTAGTTTAGTTTAATTTAGTTTAGTTTAGTTTAGTTTAGTTTAGAGATACAACGCTGAAACAGGCCCTTCGGCCCATCGAGTCCATGCCGACCTGTGATCCCCACACAGTAACACAATCCCACACAGACTGGGAACAATTTACAATGATACCAAGCCAATTGGCCTACAGCCCTGTACATCTTGGGGGTGTGGGAGGAAACCGGAGCACCCGGAGAAAACCCAAGCAGGTCACAGGGAGAATGTACAAACTCCATACAGACAGCGCCCGTAGTCAGGATCGAACCCGGGTCTCTGGCGCTGTGAGCCGGCAACTCTACCGCTGCGCCACCGTGCCTGCTGTTAGTGTCGGTCGTTGTGAGTGCTTTGAGGTCAACAGAAGCAAGCCTTCAGGGCTGAATCTGCACGTCTTTGGTGTGTGAATGTCTTTATCAGGATGCATCACATCCTTGTTTGGGATTTATCCAAGATCGCAAGCAATAACAGAGAGTTGTGGACGCAGCCCAGACCATCGCACAAACCAACCTCCCTTCTATCGACTCCATCTACACCTCACGCTGCCTCGGCAAGGCCAGCAGCATCATCAAGGACCAGTCTCACCCCGGCCACTCCCTCTTCTCCCCTCTCCCATCAGGTAAGAGGTACAGAAATGTGAAAACGCACACACCTCCAGTTACAGGAACAGTTTCTTCCCAGCTGTTATCAGGCAACTGAACCATCCTACCAACATCCGGAGAGCGGTCCTGACCTCCCATTTACCTAATTGGAGACCTTAGAACTAACCGGCCTTTACTGAACTTTATTTTACACCAAATGTAATTCCCTTGATCTATTTTTATTTATTTGTTACATGTGCAACTGTGCAGTGAAATTATTTTTGCATATATTACACATGCAGGAGCCGCCATGTTTTGGCGCCATTATTTAAAGTCCGGTCGCCCGCGCGCTAAATGTACCGGAGCAGTTCCCGCAAACCAACATCCCTTTATTCTCCGGGCCCGGCCATCTTTATCATAAGGTCATAAGTGATAGGAATAGAATTAGGCCATTCGGCCCATTAGGTCTACTCCGCCATTCAATCATGGCAGATCTACCTCTCACTCCTAACCCCATTCTCCTGCCTTCTCCCCATAACCTCTGACACCCGCACTAATCAAGAATCTATCTACCTCTGCCTTTAAAATATCTCTCTGCCCATGTCTCTCTTTCTTCCCCTCATGATGGGTGGATAAACAGTCTACAGCAGAGGGCAGGTTGAGAGGGTGGGAGGAGGTTTATGTTGACCAGGTGTGGCCAGCCCAGCCACAACACGCTGGAGTGACTCAGCGGGACAGGCAGCAGCATCTCTGGAGACAAGGAACGGGTCGAGACCCTTCCTCACACTCCAGCGTGTTGTGTCTATCGTCGGTTTAATCCAGCATCTGCAGTTGCTTCCGACACAGTATCGCCAGCAATGCCCAACCGGACTGAGTCACCTGTCTCAGGACTCCGTGCTGCATGCAGCCTGTAAACTGTGTGTGAAGCAACACAAGGCTTCCGTCGGTCCGTCGGCCAAGGGAATTCAATCGTTAAACCTTTACTAATCATTTTCCCAGCACCAGACAATGGGAGGCTTGGCCTGAGGTGTGGAAGGGGTGGGACAGGGGGAGAGAGAGGTTGGGAGGGAGATAGAGAGAGAGAGAGAGAGAGAGAGAGAGAGAGAGAGAGAGAGAGAGAGAGGAGAGAGAGAGAGAGTGAGGTAGAGAGAGAGAGAGAGAGAGTGAGAGAGAGAGAGAGAGAGATTGAGAGAGAGAGAGAGAGAGGAGAGAGAGAGTGAGAGAGAGAGAGAGAGAGAGGGAGAGAGAGAGAGAGGGAGAGAGAGAGAGAGAGAGAGAGAGAGAGAGAGAGGGAGAGAGTGGAGAGAGAGAGAGAGAGAGAGAGAGAGAGAGAGAGAGAGAGAGAGAGAGAGTGAGAGAGAGTGAATGAGAGAGTGAGTGATGTTTACAGTCACACACACACACACACATACACACACACACACACACACACACACACACACACACACACACACACACACACACACACACACACACACACACACACACACACACACACACACACACACACACACACACACACACACACACACACACACACACAACACACACACACACACACACACACACACACACACACACACACACACACACACACACACACACACACACACACACACACACACACACACACACACACACACATACACACACACACACACACACACATACACACATACACACACACACACACACACACACACACGCATACACATAACACACACATACACACACACACGCATACACACACACACACACACACACACACACACACACACACACACACACACACACACACACACACACACACACACACACACACACACACACACACACACACACACACACACACACACACACACACACACACACACACACACACACACACACACACACACACACACACACACACACACACACACACACACACACACACACACACACACACACACACACACACACACACACACACACACACACACACACACACACGCCTGAACACCAGTGTCTGCTCCATGCTCACTGTGATGTACAGGGAGTGATCCTGTGGGCAAGGAGGGAATTGATGACAGGGCTGGTGCAAACTCTCTCTGAACCTCCCCTGGACCCGGGGAAGTTTCCTCGGTGACTGGCAGCCAAAACCCCAGCGTGTGAGCTGTGGCCAACACACACACACACACACACACACACACACAGGAACAATGCAGATGTGCAGACAGAGGCTGCACCTTCCTGCCCAACCTGTTCCTTCGGTTCTTTAGCACTGCCCTATTCCCCGACCACACACACCACAGAGAGGGAGCAGAGCTGACAGACTGTGCCGGCCACGGATGCCTTTTCCCCAGCCTCCCCTCCTCCCCTCCACCCCACACCCGCCCGCTCCCCAAAAAGGGGAGATAGAAACTGTGTCTGCGGCTGGCCCTCCACTGCCTGGGATAATGGCTGTGTTAAGGAGCACAGTGAGTATGAGGGTGAGGGTGAGGGGGTGTGTGTGTGTGTATGTGGGCGACTAATTGTGGTGAGGTGGTCTGAGAGCCGCAGACAGAAGCATCAGTTCACAAGGTCCAGGAGCCATTGGGGCCCGGTCTAAAAGTTCACAAGTTGTGAGTTTGTCGAAGCCCTGAGAAAATGAGAAAAACATTTTTCACACAGAGAGTGGTGAATCTGTGGAATTCTCTGCCCCAATCAGTACCCCGTTCCTGCCTTCTCCCCATATCCCCTGACTCCGCTACCTTTAAGAGCCCTATCTAGCTCTCTCTTGAAAGCATCCAGAGAACCGGCCTCCACCGCCCTTTGAGAATTCCACAGACTCACCACTCTCTGTGAGAAAAAGTGTTTCCTCGTCTCCGTTCTAAATGGCTTACTCCTTATTCTTAAACTGTGGCCCCTGGTTCTGGACTCCCCCAACATCGGGAACATTTCCCGTCTCGAGCGTGTCCAAGCCCTTAACAATCTTATATGTTTCAATGAGATCCCCCTCATCCTTCTAAACCCCAGAGTGTACAACCCCAGCTGCTTCATTCTCTCAGCATATGACAGTCCCGCCATCCCGGGAATTAACCCTGTAAACCTACGCTGCACTCCCTCAATAGCAAGAATGTCCTTCCTCAAATTAGAAGACCAAAACTGCACACACTACTCCAGTTTTTTAACACTATCCTACCGGCACTAGGGAAAATTTACAATGCCACCAAGCCAATTAACCTACAAACCTGTACGTCTTTGGAGTGTGTGAGCTCCCAGGGAAACACCACACAGGTCACACATGGAGAACGTACAAACTCCGTACAGACAGCACCTGTAGTCAGGATCGAACCTGGGTCTCTGGCGCTGTAAAGCAGCAATTCTACCGCTGCGCCACCGTGCCTCCATGGGGATTTCACTGACCAGACAAGCACAGGCACGACTTGCATTTCTATAGCGCCTCTCACAGCCTCAGCATGTTCCAAAGTGTATAAACAGCTAGGAAAGTACCTACTGCAAATCAGAAAAACCGGTAAAAGAATGTACTCAGCAAGTTACCATCAATAGCAACGTGATAACAATCTGTGAGGCAACACCTCTACCATAGTTTGAAGGAGATGTAATAAAGATAAACACAACATGCTCGAGTAAAGGGCCTGTCCCACTTGGCTGTCATTCGCGCGTCATTTACGCGACCTGCTAGCGCGGGACGGGCGCATGGAGCGGCGTGGAGGAGTGTGGATTTCGCCCCACGCAAAATCTTCGCGCGCCACCGGCCTGTCGCGTAACTGACGGCCAAAGTGGGACAGGCGCAAGACCCTGGCGCCACGCAACGTCTCACGTCCAACAGCAGCAGAAGCAGACAAGCGAGGTTGAATAAGTTAGGTCTTTATTCTCTGGAGCACAGAAGGTTAAGGGGGGACTTGATAGAGGTCTTTAAAATGATGAGAGGGATAGGCAGAGTTGATGTGGACAAGCTTTTCCCTTTGAGGATAGGGAAGATTCAAACAAGAGGACATGACTTCAGAATTAAGGGACAGAAGTTTAGGGGTAACATGAGGGGGAACTTCTTTACTCAGAGAGTGGTAGCGGTGTGGAATGAAGAAATAGGAGGGTAGACAAAAATGCTGGAGAAACTCAGCAGGTGCAGCAGCATCTATGGAGCGAAGGAAATAGGCAACGTTTCGTCCCGAAACGTTGCCTATTTCCTTCGCTCCATAGATGCTGCTGCACCCGCTGAGTTTCTCCAGCATTTTTGTGTACCTTCGATTTTCAAGCACTGCAGTTCCTTCTTAAACAAAGTAATACGAGGTTTGTTATGTCTCTTTAACAGTCAATCTGGTGTCAAAAATATGATTCAACACAATGCAAGACCCTAGGCTAGTGGTAGCGGTGTGGAATGAGCTTCCAGTGGAAGTGGTGGAGGCAGGTTCATTGGTATCATTTAAAAATAAATTGGATAGGCATATGGATGAGAAGGGAATGGAGGGTTATGGTATGAGTGCAGGCAGGTGGGACTAAGGGGGAAAAAAGTTGTTCGGCACGGACTTGTAGGGCCGAGATGGCCTGATTCCGTGCTGTAATTGTTATATGGTTATATGGTTATATGATCGCCGAGCTCGGCCTGGGGCTCACGGCCGTTGTGGAACCGGATCCGCACCCACTCCTACTCCCAGAGCGAGGGCCAAGAAAATTATAGATAGACCAAAATGCTGGAGTAACTCAGCGGGACCGGCAGCATTTCTGGAGAGAAGCAATGGATGACGTTTCGGGTCAAGAGCCTTCTTTCAGACTGAAGAAGAGTCTCGACCCGAAACGTCACCCATTCCTTCTCTCCAGAGATGCTGCCGGTCCCGCTGAGTTACTCCAGCATTTTGTGTCTATCTCCAAATGACGTCACGCGCTCCAGACGGCTGTGCGGGCGCATGATCACGTGCGCGACTCTCACGGGACCGTCGCGTGTCAGTCACTACCGGCCTGTCGGACAGGCCCGTAACGCAACAGATCAAACCGCATCTCTACAGAACATGGATCCATTTTTGTTCACAAACATTTTGGTGTAAACCAGCATCCGCAGCTCCTTTTATTACATTTTGCGATGTGCGGGGTAGTTTTTTATCGTTTCGTTTCGTTTAGAGATGCAGCGTGGAAACGGACCCCTTCAGCCCACTGAGTCCATCACCCGTGCACCCGTTCACAGTAGTTCCATGTTATCCCACTTTCTCATCCACTCCCTACGCACTAGGGGCAATTTAGACAAACCGACAATTCTTTGCTACGTGGGAGGAAACCAGAGCACCCGGAGGAAACCCACGCAGTCACAGGAAGAACAGGCACAGACAGAGACCAGGATCGAACCCGGGTCTCCGACACTGTGAGGCAGCAGCTCTACCAACTGCACCACTGTGCCCTTGTGAACGGGTGATCGATGGTCAGAATGGACTCGATGGGCCGAAGGGCCAGTTTCCATGCTACATCTGTAAACTAACCTCAGTAATTCCCTCCCTAATCCTTGCTCGTCCACCTCTGAAGGTGATCTTCTCTCATCGATCCTCAACAAGAGGATTTGAGTATGCAGGGAGGTTCTACTGCAGTTGTACAGGGTCGTGGTGAGACCACACCTGGAGTATTGCGTACAGTTTTTGTCTCCTAATCTGAGGAAAGACATTTTTGTACAGAGAAGGTTCACCAGACTGATCCTGGGGTCTTCTGTCTTATAGAAAGACCTCATAAAGCTCAGTCTAGAATTTAGGAGATTGTGGGGATGTTATAGAAACTGCGGTGTTTCTTAAGGGGTTGGACAGGCTAGATGCAGGAAGATTGTTCCCGATGTGGGGAAGTCCAGGACATTGGGTCACAGCTTAAGGATAAGGGGGAAATCCTTTAAAACCGAGATGATGCCCTTTTTTCACAAAGAGAGGAATCTTTGGTTGCCACAGAGGGTAGTTGAGGTTCATTGGCTTAAGAGGGAGTTAGATGTGGCCCTTATGGCCAAAGGGAGACTTGAGCAAGTACGGGGTATTGAGTTGGATGATCAGCCATGCATATTGAATGGCGGTGCAGGCTCGAATTGAGAATGGTACCTGATTTCTGTTAATAAAGCTCAGTTGCTCGTGGTCATGTGAAGATCTGAACGTTTCGGTTATACGGTGCAATGAAAGGAATCGATCGGCTTGCAAAAACCTTTCGATGCCCAGCGAGTCTTTTGCCCAGGGAAGTCGAGAGTAAAAGGCTAATGCAATCCAACCATTGAGAATGTCCAATAAAGACAATAGGTGCAGGAGTCGATCGAGTCTTTTGGCCCAGAGTAGGATAATCCAGCACCAATACCAGGTGCAGGTCATTCGGCCCTTCGAGCCAGTACCTCCATTCAATGTGATCATGGCTGATTATCCCCAATCAGTATCCCGTTCCTGCCTTCTCCCCATATCCCCTGACTCCGCTATTTTTAAGAGCCCTATCTAGCTCTCTCTTGAAAGCCTCCAGAGAACCGGCCTCCACCGCCCTCTGAGGCAGAGAATTCCACAGACTCACCATTTTCTGTGAGAAAAAGTGTTTCCTTGTCTCCGTTCTAGATGGCTTACTCCTTATTCTGAATTGAATTGAATTGAATCCTTTATTTGTCATTCAGACCTTTCGGGCTGAACGAAATGTCGTTGCTGCAGCCATACATGTAATAATAAACAACACACAATAAACACAAATGAACATCCACCACAGTGAGTTCACCAAGCACCTCCTCACTGTGATGGAGACAAACGTCTTAGGGTTACTGTCTCTTCCCTCCTCTTCTCCCTCTGCGCTGAGGCGATACCCCACCGGGCGATGGTAAGTCAGTCCCGCGGTTCAAGCTCCGTGGGCCCGGGGTGGTCGAAGCTGCCGCCCTCCAGTCCATCGGACGCAGTTGTTGCCGCGGGAGCTCCGGAAAACAGGCTTCAACCTGTGACCCGCGAGCTCCCGACGATGTCGTCCACTGGCCCGCGGCCGAGCCCCGGATTCAAGTCGCTGCTGCCAGAACGCCGCCTCAGCCGCCGGAGCACCGTCTCCGCTCTCAGCCCCGTGCCGTCCACCCTCACCGGAGCGCCGAGTTGTGCCGCTGCCCGAACGCCGCCGCAGCTCAAAGACGGCCGGCCTCGCGTTGGTAGGTCCTGGCTGGCTCTACCTCCGGAGCCTCGAGGTCGGTCGCAGGTTGGAGGCCACCAGCTCCGCCATTAGGCCTCAGCTCAGACGGGGGAAGAGAAGGGGGTATACGACAAGAAAGTCGCATTCCTCCGAAGGGAGAGACAGAAAGCCCTGGTTCACAACACCCCCCCCCCCCCCCCCCCCCACACCCCCCACACACAACACAACCTAATAACCAAAGGTTTAACTGAACAAGACAAAAAAAAAGAACACAAAAAAGTAAAAACAGACAGACTGCAGGCGTTTCACAGCGCCGCCACTTCCGTGTCTTAAACTGTGGCCCCTGGTTCTGGACTCCCCCAACATCGGGAACATGTTTCTTGCCTCTAGCGTGTCCAGGCAACATAGGTTTAAGGTGAGGGGAGGGAGATTTAATTTAATATTACTCTGGGGGGTGACTTTTTTTACAGTCAGGGTGGTGAGTGTATGGAACGAGCAGCAGGTGGAGGTAGTTGAGGCAGATTGTATCACGATATTTTAGAAGCATTTAGACAGGTACATGGATGGGATAGGTTTCGAGGGATATGGGCCAAAAGCAGGCAGGTGGGACTAGTGTAGATGTGACGTGTTGGCTGGCATGGGCAAGTTGGGCTGAAGGGCCTGTTTCCATGCTGTATGACTATGACTCTTATCAAAGAAGGTCAGAGCTTAGGAACAATTTTGCGAGGATGTTGCCAGGAGTCGAGGGACTGAGCTATAGGACTTTATTCCTTGGAGCAGAGAATGCTGAGGGGTGATCTTGGAGAGGTGTATTTATTTTTTACCCTGGGCAGGCCAATCGAAAACCAGAGAACATAGGTTTAAATGTGAGAGGAGCAAGCTTTTTACTCAGGGGGTGGTGGATATATGGAACGAGCTGCCAGTGGACGTTTTTGAGGCATGTACTATAACAGCAAGGTAAATGATAGGAACGTTTTCACAGGATATGGGCCAAACACAGAAAATGGGATTAGCTTAGATGGGGGACCTTGGTCGTCATGGATGAGTTGGGCCGAAGGGCCCGTTTCCATGCTGTATGATTCTGACTCAATGCCTCTGACAGAGTGTTCTGAGCGGAATCAGTAGAAAGTTCGTGCGGCACAGTGGCACAGCAACAGTGTTGCTGCCTTGAGTGCCTGTCCCACGGACACGACCTTTCAGCAACTGTCTTCCACCTTCAAGCTCGAGGGCACACGCCTGAAAAACCTCGAGCTGGATCAACCGTCAACGATGAAACCGCGAGCCGGATCGACCGACAGCACACACACACACACACACACACACACACACACACACACACACACACACACACACACACACACACACACACACACACACACACACACACACACACACACACACACACACACACACACACACACACACACATCACAAAGGCGGGGGACAGGGAAAGCGGGGGAGCGCTGTCTGAAATTCACACCCGCGATGAACAGGAAGGTAAAAGACAGCTGTGCAGTGTATGGTAAGTCCTTTAGAGAGCGCAGGGGGGGGGGGGGGGGGGGGGGGGGGGGAGAGAAGGGGGAAAGAAGGGGGCAGAGGGGGGAGAAGGAGTGCAGACACTTTTAAGAAGCCAGACAACTTATAATAAAGTTGAGCGGGCATTTAAATTACCAGTCGGTTCCTGAAGCCAATTAACCTGCAAATCTATATGTGGTTGGAGTGTGGGATAAAACCGGAGCACCCGGAGTAAACCCACGCAGGTCACGGGGAGAATGTACAAATTCCGTACAGACAGCACCCGTACTCAGGATCGAACCCGTGTCTCTGGCGCTGTAAGGCTGCAACTCTACACCACCGTGCCGCCCTTAAGGTTCATTTTAAATCTTGCCCCTCTCACCTTTTAAATCTATGTCCTCTGGTTCTTGATTCACCCACCCTGTGAAAAAGATGGCATGCATTCTGATAAACATCCATAAAATCTGTAAATGTGTCCATCTGCCTCAAGTACGCCCAGTGACTAAGTCTCCACGCCCTCTAAAGGGCCTGTCCCACTGTACGAGGTAATTCAAGAGTTCTTCCGAGTTTCCCCTGATTCGAACTCGGAGAATTACGCTAATAGCCGTCAGTAGGTACTCGGGGCTCTCGTGGACATTTTTCACAGTGCTGAAAAAACTTCACGAGTTACTGCGTTTCCCGAGTACCTGTAGTTAGCGTTACGAGCCGCTACGAGACGTCCACGAGCTCCGACGTAGCAGCTACGTACATTCTACGTACGTACCACGAGTTTGATTTTTTTTAACTCGGGAGAGCTCTTAAATTACCACGTACAGTGGGACAGGCCCTTTAGGGTGTAGAATTTGAAACTCCCGCGTCATGAGTTTCTTATTTACGTCTGAACTAAGTGTCAAATCCTTCATTTTGAGTCTGTGTCAGTATAAAATGGCATTGTTCTGTTAAGTCAGGATCTAGAGGAACAGATCGGGTAGCTTAAGGCAAGAGGGGAAAAGCTTAATGGAGATGTATGGGGTAGGTTTTTTACACAGAGGGTGGTGGGTGCCTGGAACGTGTTGCCAGGGGCGGTGGTGGTGGGGGCAGTGGTATTCAAGAGGTTTTTTAGATAGCCACATGGATATCCACACTGTATCTCTAAACCCTGGGCAGTGGGCAGATGCTATAGACCTGCACGGGAAGGAAGGTAGGCGCTCCCGCCCCCACGAGTCTCGGGCACACGTGGTCGGGATCGAACCCGTGTCTCTGGCGCTGCAAGCGGCGCAAGGCAGCAACTCTACCGCTGCGCCACCGTGCCGTACAAATGTAAGGGCATTAGGATGCAAGTAGGGGATGGATTTGCAACAACCTGCATGTCCTCCTGTAGGGCTCGATGCAGGAGGGGTTGACAGATGCGCTGTGACATTTGGGCCGCTTGTAGCCGGCTGAGCTGTTCCCCTTTGAAGCTTCTCATCACAGCACGGCAACTCCCGGTGTCATGGATCCTGCTCAATGGCAGGTTGCTCAGGGCCAGACACATGGGCAGCACAGTGGCACAGCGGTAGAGTTGCTGCCTCACACCCAGAGACCCAGGTCCGATTCTGACTTTGGGCGCTGACTGTACAGAGTTTGCACGTTCTCCCCGTGACCTGCGAGGGTTTTCTCCGAGACCTTTGGTTTCCTCCCGCACTCCAAAGACGTGCAGGTTTGTAGGTTAAATTGGCTCGGTATAAATGTAAATTGTCCCCAGTGTGTGTAGGGTTGTGTTAGTGTGCGGGGATCGCTGGTAGGCGCGGACTCGGTGGGCCGAAGGGCCTGTTTCCGTGCTGTACCTCTAAACTATCAGGAAGATCCATCACGAAGAAAAATGCAGCAAACCCCATACAGACAGCACCCGTAGTCAGGATCGAACCCGGGTCTCTGGTGCTGTAATGCAGCAACTCGGTACACAGCAACTAACCAGTGTTGCAGTTTGCTCCTCCATGGACACTTGAGCTCATTCAACGTAAAAACAGGCCCTTCGCCTCAACTTGCCCCTGCCAACCATGGTACCCCATCTACACTGGTCCCACCTGCCTGCATTTAGGCCATAAACCTTTAAATTACAGGCAGCAGGGTGGCACAGCGGTAGAGTTGCTGCCTCACAGCGCCAGAGACCCGCGTTTGATCCTGACTGTGGGTGCTGCCTGTACGGAGTTTGCACGTTCTCAGCGTGAGTTTTCTCCGGGTGCCCCGGTTTCCACCCACACAGGTTGTAGGTTAATTGGCTTTGGTGAAAATTGTAAATTGTCCCTAATGCGTCGGAGTTCATTGGTCGGCGCGGACTCAGTGGGCCGAAGGGCCTGTTTCTGCGCTGCATCTCTAAACTAAACTAAACCAAACCTTTCCAATGCATGTCCCTGCCCAAACATCCTTTAAGCGCTGAGATAGTAACTGCCTCAACTACCTCCTCTGGCAACTCAATCCATGCACCCACCATCCTCGATGTGAAAAAGTTGCCGCTCAGGTTCCTATTCAATCTTTCCCCCATCACGTTAACCCGTGCCCTGATTCTTGTCCCCTTCTGGGTAAAGGACTGTCATCCCATGATTCCCCTGAAACTTTCACACAGAGGGTGGTGAATCTCTAGAAAGATTGGCTATATTTGTTAGATGTGGCCCTTGTTGGGATGATGGCCCTTGTGGCCATCAGGGGGTATGGAGAGAAGGCCATCTGAGTTATTCGCCTGATCATATTTTGCACAGGGCCGATGGCCTACTTGCACCTAATTTCATGATGTTTCTATGTTTACCCAGAGGGGAATCAAAAACCAGAGGACAGTTCTAAGGTGAGAGGGGCAAGATTTAATAGGAACCTGAGTGGCAATGTTTTCACACAGATAGCGGTGGCTATCTGGAACGAGCTGCCTGAAGAGGTAGTTGAGGCTTGTATAATAAGAACATTTTTAAAAGACATTTGGACAGGTACATGGATAGGAGATGTTTAGAGGGATATGGAGCAAATGCTAGGGCAGGCAGAAAGGACTAGTGTAGATGGGGCAACTGGGTCGACAGGGCCTGTTTCCGTGCTATGTGTGACTCTGTGACTCTACACCACAATAAGGTCACCCCTCAGCTTCCTGCGCTCCAAGGAATAAAAACCTAGCCTGCCCAAGTTCTCCCTAGAGCTCAGGCCCTCGAGTCCTAGCAATGAAGTACATGTGTCAGAGGTTGCAGGGAGAAGGCAGGAGAGTGGGGTTAGGAGGGAGAGATAGATCAGCCATGATTTGAATGGCGGAGTAGACTTGATGGGCCGTATGCTACTATTCCTTGTGACCTTACGGAGTTATTAAAGTTATCATTTGATCTTTGTTGGTATAAATTATAAAGGGATATGGATCAAAGATACAAATATGCTGTGATCTGACTCTACGTGGAGCCAACTGTGAGGTGTATCAAGAGCTAGCTGTTGCTACGATGCTTCTATTTACATTAAAAACTCACCGACATGCTTAATTATTCAGAAGATGCAATCATCAACCTTCCTTCCATCAAAGTATATCTTTACCCACGTCAAAGGAAGATCCAGAACAAATGACGTACATTTATGTAGCTTCCTTCACAACCCCCCCCTTTGAATTCTCTGAAGTACTTTGGGCGGCACGGTGGCGCAGCATAGCAGTCTTACAGCGCCAGAGACCCGGGTTCAATCCTGACACGGCTGCTGTCTGTACAGAGTTGGTACATTCTCCCTCGTGACCTGCGTGGGTTTTCTCCGAGATCTTCGATTTCCTCCCACATTCCAAAGACGTACAGGTTTGTAGGTTCATTGGCTTGGTATAAATGTAAAATTGTTCCTGGTGTGTGTGTGCAGGATAGTGTTAGTGTGCGGGGATCGCTGGTCGGCGCGGACTCGGTGGGCCGAAGGTCCTGTCTCCGCGCTGTATCTCTGAACTAAAAAATAGTTTAAAAAAAACACGTATCCACTATATCAGGGAGCAAATCACTGCACTCTCCAGACTTAAGACGCCCTTCCTGTAGCAAGGTAACCAAAGCCATATATTGCCCTCATGATCTTATACAGATCTACTGCATCAGGTGGCATGTTGGTGCAGCGGTAGAGTTGCTGCCTTACAGCACCACGGACCCGGGCTCGATCCTGACTGTGGGTGCTTCCCTGTCCGGAGTTTGTTCGTTTTCCCCGTGACTGCGTGGGTTTTCTCCAGGGGCTCCGGTTTCAGCCCACAATCCAAAATCGTACAGGTTTGCAGGTTAATTGGCTTGGTATAATAGTAAATTGTTCCTAGTGCATGTAGGATAGTGTTAGTGTACGGTGGGCCGAAGGGCCTGTTTCTGTGCTGTATCTCTAAACTAAACTGAACTGAACTAAATTTTACCTGAAATAAATCAATAGAATCGTACAATACGAAGCAGGCCCTTCGACCCAACTAGCCCATGCCAACCAACATGTCCCATTTACACTAGTCCCACCTGCCAGCATATGGCCCGTATCCCTTGAATTCTTTCCTATCCATGAACCTGTATAAGTTGTGTTGGCTTGTCTGTTTTGCCGAATATTTCACTCATTACATTTCTTTTCTTTGTCAACAGTCTGCAGAGTTCTTCGAGATGCTGGAGAAGGTAGGCAGTTTTCTCTCAACTCGGGACCATTTCTACCAGGGCTGGCACGGGTGCCAGGCGTTACGTGGGGACACAAAGTGACTGGAGTAACTCAGCGGGTCAGGCAGCATCGCTGGAGAAAAAGGAATGTGTGACGTGTCGGGTCGGGTCGGGACCCTTCTTCAGACTGAAAGTAAAGGGGAGGGAACTGGAGGTTAAAAGCCCAGAACAAATCAGGGCCGGCAAATGATGACCAAGGAAGGGTGGAGCCCACAATGGCCCATTGTTGGCTGGGGAAGAAGTGGTAACGAAGGGATACAGTGGAACTGGTTGATATGCCGTGCTGCTGCATTAATAGGTTGGTTGCGGATCGGGTTGCCAACTTTCTCACTTCCAAATAAGGGACAAAAGGTAAAAATAAGGGACAAATTCCCGACGGCAATTCGTTGACTGACTCTCATCCGATTTTAAAGGATTTCCCCCTGAATGATGAGTTGGCCCGGGTGCTGGACTGCACACAAAGCCCAGCTGGCGGGCCAGCTGAGGAGTTTTGGCCCAGGCGATGTCGCTCGCAAAGTCCGGCGCCCCGTCCAACTCACGAACCGATGATCGGCCATGAGAAGGAGGGGTGCTGGTGTTGGCGGTAAGCGAAGGTCCGAAGGTCTCACCACGACCCTGGCCGAGCTGCAGTAGACCTCCCGACCGACTCGGGGCCTTTTGCGGGATGAGAACAGTGGAACTGCTGCTGCTGCTGCTGCATTAATGGGCTGCACTGCGGATAGGGGCCAACGTTCTCACTCCCAAATGAGGACAAAAGCCGGACGTGGCGCTCAAATTCCCGACGGCAACTCCCTCGACCTGACTTGGCCGTGGCTGGGTCAAATGAGTTGGGACAAGGGCGGACTGCACCAAAGCCCACGGGGCAAAGGATTTTTGGCCCAAAATATCGCCTAATACGTCCGGATAGTTGGCAACCCACGATCGCGGAAGATAGATGCAAAGGGCTGGAGTAACTCAGTGGGTTAGACAGCACCTCTGGAGAAAAAGGATGGGTGACGTCTCAGGTTGGGGCATGTCTGTCGAAACTCTCTACGAGTCTAAGAGACCGGCAACATCTCTTTCCAACACATTTCTTCTTCATAAATGATAGGAGCAGAATTAGGCCACTCGGCCCATCAAGTCTACCGATCATGGCTGAAAGAGGTTCATCTTGAAACATCATACGTTAACTAACTCAATCCTTCCTGTGAATAGCACAATGACTTATGTCAGAGGCCGGTTCTCTGGAGGCTTTCAAGGGAGAGGTAGGCAGAGCTCTTAAAGATACCAGAGTCAAGGGATATGGGGAGAAGGCAGGAACAGGGTACTGATTGTGGATGATCAGCCATGACCACATTGAATGGCGGTGCTGGCTCGAAGGGCCGAATGGCCTACTCCTGCACTTGTTGCCTATAGTTCCTACACATTTACTCCGCTTTCCCCGTAGAGCTAATCGATATTTTGATGCCTCTGCATGGGTATTTGCTACGTAGGCCGATTGTTCCAAGAGGATTGAGTTCCCGTAGAGGTTTCCAAAGAGCACGCGGTCTATGGAAGGCTGAAGGGAACAGTCAGCTCACAGTTGACATGGCTCCCACCAGCCTCTGTTTGCTTAATCAGTCACTGATCCCCCATGGGGAGTGCACAGTGCCAGAAACCTGAGCCAGAATACTTTATACGCTAATAGCAGGATTTTGAAGCAGTGGGAAGCAGCCTAGTTACATCTGAGCTGTGAGAGAACTAGTGTAGGAAGGAACTGCAGATGCTGGTTTATGCCGAAGATAGATAGAAAATGCTGGAGTAACTCTGCAGGACAGGCAGCATCTCTGGAGAGAAGGAATGGGTGACGTTTCGGGTCGAGACCCTTCTTCAGAAATCTATATAGGTCTGTGGGGCACTCAAGCACTTCTAAGATGTAATTGTAAAAATTGTACGGAAATAGTATAGTATAGAAACATAGAAACATAGAAAATAGGTGCAGGAGGAGGCCATTCGGCCTTCGAGCCAGCACCGCCATTCATCGTGATCATGGCTGATCGTCCCCTATCAATAACCCATGCCTGCCTTCTCCCCATGTCCCTTGATTCCACTAGCCCCTAGAGCTCTATCTAACTCTCTCTTAAATCCATCCAGTGATTTGGCCTCCACTGCCCTCTGTGGCAGGGAATTCCACAAATTCACAACTCTCTGGGTGAAAAAGTTTTTTCTCACCTCAGTCTTAAATGGCTTCCCCTTTAATCCGAGACTGTGGCCCCTTAGTATGATTCCCTTAACTTACTCACCTTTGCAATAATTGGTTATTCAAGAAGGAACTGCAGATGCTGGAAAAATCGAAGGTAGACAAAAATGCTAGAGAAACTCAGCGGGTGCGGCAGCATCTATGGAGCGAAGGAAATAGGCAACGTTTCGGGACGAAACGTTGCCTATTTCCTTCGCTCCATAGATGCTGCCGCACCCAGCTGAGCTTCTCCAGCATTTTTGTCTACCTTTGCAATAATCTGTATGCCTGGAACTCCAGCCAGAGGGAGTCGCTCATGATTTGTTTTGGATTTGGACCAAAGAAAGCAAAACAAAATAGTTATCAGTTTAGTTTAGTTTGGAGATACAGCGCGGAAACAGGTCCTTCGGCCCTCCGAGTCCGCACCGACCACAATTCGGGTCGACGTTTCGGACGGAGAGTCAGGGGAGAGGGAGACACAAAGGTATGGAAGGGTAAGGTGTGAAAACGAGACATCAAAGGGGATGAAGTTTAGAATAGTTTCTTTATTGTCATTGTAACATGAACCATGTACAACGAAATTTAAAATGTCAGCCAGTCAATGCAGCATTCAAACATTTCTAAAGCTAACGATACATACAAGGTAAAATATTAAAGATAAACAACTAAATAAATATCACGAACAAAGCACGCATACACACCCAACCCTCCATCCTTCTGTCGATTCCACAGTTACCACAGTCCCTTAGTCTGTATCGCCCCTGCGTTCCTTGGCGGCTACATTTAGTGCTTTTATAGCAGTGGGGTAAAAACTGTTTTTTAGTCTGTTCGTCCTTGTCCTTGTAGATCTGTACCGTCTGCCTGACGGCAACAGTTCAAACAGGGAGTGTCCGGGGTGGGAAATGTCCTTTATGATATTCTGGGTTTTTTTGGCGCAGCGGGAACTATGTAAGTCCTCCAAGGTAATGAGATATTGTGCTTGGGTAGCTTACAACCCAGTACAAGGAAAATGGAGAATAGATCATCGTTAATAAGGGGAAGTTGACACCGAGGCACACAAAGATAAACTTTAAGCAGGAGGACAGTCAGATTGGTCGGAGAACTTGGATGGGGGATGGAGAACTCCTTTGATGTCTCTTTTTCCCACCTTACCCTTCCATATCTCTGTGCCTCCCTCTCCCCTGACTCTCTGTGAGGTAATTATGTATGGAGGAAATTAGTTAAGGGGAAAATGTTTGCAATGTTGGGCGAGTCCAGAACCAGGGGCCACAGTCTTAGAATAAAGGGGAGGCCATTTAAGACTGAGGTGAGAAGAAAACTTTTTCACCCAGAGAGTGGTGAATTTATGGAATTCCCTGCCACAGAGGGCAGTGGAGGCCAAGTCACTGGATGGATTTTTAAGATAGAGTTAGATAGAGCTCTAGGGGCTGGTGGAATCAAGGGTTACGGGGAGAAGGCAGGCACGGGTTACTGATTGGGGACGATCAGCCATGATCACAATGAATGGCGGTGCTGGCTCGAAGGGCTGAATGGCCTCCTCCTGCACCTATGTTTCTATGTTTCCATAAACACAGTACACTGCATCGCAAATGGATTGAAGGCGCCTGAAGCCCAAGGTATGGGTGACCGAGGTGTTGTTGGATATAGGAAGGGGCCTATATTTTAACTCCCATTCCAATTCCCACACTGACCTTTCTGTCCTGGGCCTCCTCCATTGTCAGAGTGAGGCCACACACAAACTGGAGGAACAGCACCTCATATTGTGCTTGGGTAGCTTACAACCCAGCGGTATCAATATTGATTGAATTCTCCAATTTTAAGTATGGGTGGTGGGTGTATGGAACGAGCTGCCAGGGGAGGTAGTTGTGTCAAATACTATAACAACATTTAAAAGACCTTTGAACAGGTACATGGATAGGTAACGTTTGGTGGGATATGGGCGAAAGGAACGAGCTAGCGTAGATGGGCCATCTTGGTCGGCATGGACACATTAGACAGGAGGTCCTTTTTCCATGCTGTATCATTCTATGACTTCCCATTCCCACACTGACCTTCCTGTCCTGGGCCTCCTCCACTGTCAGAGTGAGGCCACATGCAAACTGGAAGAACAGCGACTCATACTGCGCTTGGGCAGCCTACAACACTTTCGTGTGAACATTGAATTCTCCAATTTTAGGTAACTTCTACAAATACCTCTCCCTCTCCTCCCCCCCCCCCCCCCCCCCCCCTCCCCCCTCCATCCACTAAAAGTCCATTATACCCGCTCCACAGTTTGCAATAATGTATCCCTCTTGGGATCACGCCTGTTCCTATCCAAAAATCAGCCTATCAGGGAACCTCCTCGTCTGGCGTCATCTGTTGCCGGCCCGCATTTGTCCTGTTTTCTTTCACTGCCAGTTTTTTCCCCACTCCCCCTGCCACAGTCGGTCTCGGTCTGAAGAAGGGTCCCACCTGAAACGTCACCAATCCACTTTCTCCAGAGATGCTGCCTGGCCGCGGAGTTACTCCAGCACTCTGTGCCCATCTTTGGTATAAACCAGTACCTGCAGTTCCTTTTTATTTGTGGCTCCACTATGTACTATGTACTTATTTACTTGTTTAGTTTAGTTTAGAGATATAGTGCAGAAACAGGCCCTTCGGCCCACCGAGTCCACACCAGCCAGCGATCCCCCCGTACACCAACACTCTTCTACACACACTACGGACAATTTACATTTATACCAATTACACCGAGCCAATTAACCGGCAAACCTGTACGTCTTTGGAGTGTGGGAGGAAACCGAAGATCTCGGAAAAATCTCACGCTGTCACGGGGAGAAGGTAGCTACTCCGTACAGACAGCACCTGTAGTCCGAAACAAACCCGGGTCTCTAGCGCTAGATGGCAGTAGCTCTAACATTGCGCCACTGTGCCTGTTCTGATATTGCTGGCGTTGAATAACATGGAACATGGCACATGAACAGGCCCTTCAGCCCACAATGCATGTGCCGAGATCATCACTTACATAGCTACACATAACCCTTGTATGTTATCCATCCTCCCACACTCCACAGGTTTGTAGGTTAATTGGCTTGGTGAAATTGTAAATTATCCCCAGTGTGTCAGGAAGTGTTATGCCCCTCTGTCCCACTTAGGAAACTGGAACGGAAACCTCTGGAGACTTTGCGCCGCACCCAAGGTTTCCGTGCGGTTCCCGGAGGTTGCAGGTGGTTGCCGGAGGTTGCAGGTAGTGGAAGCAGGTAGTGTAGATTGACAAAAACCTCCAGGACCCGCACGGAAAAATTGGGTGGGGCGCAAAGTCTCCAGAGGTTTCCGTTCAGGTTTCCTATGTGGGACAGGGGCATTAGTGTGCGGGGATCGCTGGTGGTCCCAAGGGCCGTATTCTGCTCTGTATCTCTAAATTAAACTAAACTCTTTAGTGTAAATGATTTTAAACATGCGTTCATTCTATTGCAGCAGACTCTGAAGATGGATGAACAGAAGCTCAAGGGCAACAGGCAAAAGGTTTGTTACAAATGAGTCTGACTTGTTGGTTTGTTGGAAATGAGCATCCTGGACAATACAGCTCACCCCCTCCATGACACACTGGTCAATCTGAGGAGCACCTTCAGCAACAGACTGGTTCCACCAAGATGCAGCACAGAACGCCACAGGAGATCCTTCTTCCCTGTGGCTATCAAACTATCCCCCCCCCCCCCCCTCTTCTGTCGTGGGATAGACTGACTCCCCCCCCACCTCCCCGCTCCTCCCCTCCCTAATCTTTGCACATCTCCAAAATCCGTTCCACTTGTCACTTTAATTTCGTGTTTCATGTATTGTTGGCAGCCCAGTTTTCCTCCTGGGATGAATAAAGTTCTATCGTATCGTATCGTGTTTCAAAAGCCTACCATGCAGTCAGCACTGAGATTTCTATCATCGCACTGATTTTGACAGATTGCAGTTGGGACTCCTGACTTGAGTCCAACGCAACGTTGAGGGAATGTTGCCTAACCAGAACCAAGCTTCCTGATCAACAGGGTGTAATAGATCCTATCGACTGTTCCACACCAAGACATGTGCGTCTATCCACCACAGCTCAATGCTCAGAAAGTTACCATTGAATTGAAAATTATTTTTATGGTAGCTGAAAGACATTTAGTTTACATAGAGGGTGGCACGGTGGTGCACGGTAGAGTTGCTGCCTTACAGCGCCAGAGACCCGGGTTTGATCCTGACTGCGGGTGCTGTCTGTATGGAGTTTGTATACTCTCCCTGTGACCGTGTGGGTTTTCTCCAAGTGCTCCGGTTTCCTCCCATGCTCCAAAGACGTTTGTTAATCGACTTCCAAAGAAGTTAATTGACTTCTCTAAATTGTAAATTGTCCCAAGAGTGTAGGATAGTGCTAGTGTACGTGGTGACCGTTGGTCGGCACGGACTCGGTGGGCTGAAGGGCCTGTTTCCATGTTGCATCTGTCAAGTAAAGTAAAATAAGATGCCTGGTTTAGGGGGTGTTAGCTGCAGGGAGAGGGTTGGACAGACTTGGAATGTTTTCTCAGAGGTGCCAGTGGTTGCTCGAGACCTGATAGAAGTATTTAAAATGACGAGAGGCATAGATAGGGTAAACAGTCAGAACCTTTCTCCCAGGGTGGAAAAATCAAACACTAGAGGGCATAGGTTTATGATGAGGGAGGCAACGTTGAAAGGAGATGTGCGGAACAGATTTTTTACACAGAGGGTGGAACGCGCTGCCTCGGGTGGTGGTGGAGGCAGATACGATAGTGGCATTTAAGAGACTTTTCTACGACACATGGATATGCAGGGAATGTAGCAATAATCTTACTGATCTCTAAGCAAAAATAAATTCATTGTTCTGTGGTACACAGTTCTGTGAACCGAAGCTTGAAAGCTTCCCCTCTGTTATCAGGCTTCCGAACGGCCCTTCCATAAACTAGGGTACTGTCCCATTCACCTCTACCCCATTGCGGACATTGGACTCTGTCTCTGGAACTGATGCTACAATGCTGAGAACTATATTCTACACTCTGTATCTTCCCCTTTGCTCTTCCTAATGTACTTGAGTTTGACTAGATTGTAATTATGTATGGTATCATTTAGTTTCGTTTAATTTAGTTTAGAGATACAGCATGGAAACAGGCCCTTCGGCCCACAGAGTCCGCACCGACCTGCGATCCCCACACATTAACACTATGGACAAGTTAAATTGATACCAAGCCAATTAACCTACAAAACGTCTTTGGAGTGTGGGAGGAAATCAGAGCTCCTGGAGAAAACCCACGCATGTCACGGGGAGAATGTGCAAACTCCATACAGACAGCGCCCGTAATCAGGATCGAACCCGGGTCTCTGGCGCTGTAAGGCAGCAACTCTACCGCTGCGCCACCGTGCCGCCCTTATCTGATTTGTTTGGATAGGATGCAAAACCAAGCTTTTCACCGTATCTCGGTACATGGGACAATACTTAACCGAAGCCTAAATTGATTTTTGGAGGCAGAGTTTGTCACGGGACGTAAGGGCCTGTTCCACTTGGGCGATTTTTTCGGCGACTGCCGGTGACTGTCATAGTCGCAGCGACAGTCACAGCTGAAAAGGCGGCAACTGGACCCCCCCCTACGACAATGTCTACAACAACCTACCACCTAGTCGACATCAAGCCACGGCAAGCTACCGACAACCAGCGACCCATTAGGACGTCCACCTACGACCACACCTACGTCCACCCGCGACCAGCTACGACAAGCAATGACCCTGTCGACAACTGAAGACAATTCAGTCGCCGGTTAACGTAGGCTGGCGTAGGTAGTCGCCAATGGAATCCACAACCAATGACACCTGGCGACAACCTGGGTCACCCTGGCGACAACCTACGACAGGACCTACGTCGGGAGAAGACAAGTTACGTCAAGTCCACAGTCGCTGAAAAATGTTGACCAGAAAAACGTTACAACTCTTTAGGCGATTTGAAGAACCTACTCACGACCCTACAGGCGTCACCCCACGACCATGTGGCGACAGCCTAGTCTTGTGTAGTCGCCGAAAAAATCACCCAAGTGGGACAGGGTCTTTACATAGAAGTCTTGGGTTGGAATATCTGGCTAGTCCAGTACAATAGATATCCTCCACAATGTAAATACTACGCTGTGCTGTCATGAAACCTTATCTTTAGTGTCGTTTTTTTACTTAAAATCTGCATGTGTTTCTTTTTTCTAGGATGATTACATACCATATCCCAGTATCGATGAGGTAGGTCTACCTAAAGGTATCGTACATGTGCATTTAGAGAATGGGACAACAAGGGTGTTGAAATGGGACTTTGATCTTTAGGAACTGGTGCTGCTGTTGTGGAAAGTAGAATTGTAATAATTCACTTACCATTATTCAATGATTCAGTGGTTCTTTATTGTCACATGTATCTAGGTACAGTGACAGGTGGACACATAATGTTGGAGTAACTCAGCGGGACAGGCAGTATCTCTGGAGGGAAGGAATGGGCGACGTTTCGGGTCGAGACCCGTCTTCAGACTGAGATTCAGGGCAGAAGGAGACGCAGAGATAAGGAGGTGTAAGGTGTGAAAACGAGACATCAGAGGGATGGTGTTCAAGGAAAATGCAGAGTAGATCATTGTCAGCCGGGAGAAGGTGACAACGAAGCACACAGAGATAAGATTTGATCAAGAGGACAGTCAGACTGGTCGGAGAACTAGGAAGGGGAGGGGTGGAGAGAGAGAGAGGGAGTGGGAATGTGTGGGAAGGAGGCTACAATATTCATAGCGAAGATAGATAGATTCATACAGCTGGGGTGTAAGCTGAAATACATCCCAGTAAAATCATACAGCAACCCTCACCTAGGCATACACAAAGAGTCGACATGTTTCTGGCACCGACAACGTTACAAAAGGTTCATTGAGACATCTTGCCTTGTGCTCACCAGGCCCGCCACCACACGTGGTCGCAGGCAGCCCCCCACCGGTTGGACCTCTTGGTTCATGAAGCCACTGACAAAGCCCAAGGGCCCAGGTCTCCGATCATAGTCCAATGCCAGAACTAGTGTGAATGTGTGATCGCTGGTCGGTATGGGCTCGGTGGGCCGAAGGGCCTGTTTCCGCGCTGTATCTCAAAAGTAAAGTAAACTAGTGTGCAGAGGATGATCAATGGTCGGTATGGACTCGGTGGGCCGAAGGGCCTGTTTGCAAACTGTACCTTTTAAAGGCACGGTGGCGCAGCAGGAGAGTTGCTGCCTTAAAGCGACTGTCGGAGAGCCAGGTTCGATCCTGACTACGGGTGGAGTTTGTACTGAGTTTGTACCTTCTCCCCATGGGGTTTCTCCGGGATCTCCGGTTTCCTCCCACACTCCAGAGACGTACAGGTTTGTATCTTTATTGTCTTCAATGAGGATTATAAAATGAGTGTCTGAAGGATAATGTTAGTGTATGGGGATCGCTGGTCAGTGCAGACTCGGTAGGCCGAAGGGCCTGTTTCCGTGCTGTTTCCTTAAATTAAACTAAACTAATCAAACAGGATGGATGCTAAAAAAGATTATTGAAGGTCACTTGGCATTGTACTGTCAGTTGCATTAATAAAATAAATGTCAAAGGAGGAAAAGCACACAGACAGTCAGACAGTCAAATGTCAGACAGTCTGGAGAAGGGTCTCGACCTGAAACATCACCCATTCCTTCCCTCCAAAGATACTGCCTGTCCCGCTGAGTTACTCCAGCATGTTGTGCCTCACCTCGATTTAAACCAGCATCCACAGTCCCTTCCTGCACTGTCATATGAGGAAAGATTGAAAAGACTAGGCTTGTGTTCACTGGAGTTTAGAAGGATGAGGGGGTATCTTATAGAAACATATAAAATTATACGAGGACTGGACAAGCTAGATGCAGGAAAAATGTTCCCAATGTTGGGCGAGTCCAGAACCAGGGGCCACAGTCTTAGAATAAAGGGGAGGCCATTTAAGTCTGAGGTGAGAAAAAACGTTTTCACCCAGAGAGTTGTGAATTTGTGGAACTCCCTGCCACAGAGGGCAGTGGAGGCCAAGTCACTGGATGGATTTAAGAGAGTTAGATAGAGCTCCAGGGGCTAGTGGAGTCAAGGGATATGGGGAGAAGGCAGGCACAGGTTATTGATTGGGGACGATCAGCCATGATCACAATGAATGGCGGTGCTGGCACGAAGGGCCCAATGGCCTCCTCCTGCACCTATTTTCTATGTTTCTATTTAATCGAAGAGGATGGTTGGATTGCTCCCTGCCTGTGTGTTTCTTCTGACGGGGAATTGTTTTTGCGTTCCAGGTAATAGAGAAAGAGGGGCCTTTCCAGTCGGTCATCCTGCCTCAGTTTGGGGGGTACTGGATCGAAGGCGTCGAGACTGCCATCACCCCGACCTCTTCAGAGAGCAGCTTGTTCGAGGAGGATCTGATTGAGAATCTCAGTCCCACCACGTTTGGCTACAAACTGGAATGTAACAGCACGGCCAGGGCCTACAGGAAGCACTTCCTCCACAAGGTATAGTGCCCATTTACAGTGTATAGATACACGATAAGGAAATACCGTTTCAGGCTTGGTCAAGTCCGCTCACAGTTAAGGTCCATGATGAGGTAGATAGTAGCTCAGGACCGCTGTCTGGTTGCATTAGGATGGTTCAGTTACCTGATAAACAGTGATGATGATGTTGCCTGACCCGCTGAGAAACCCTTCTTCAGACTGAGAGTCAGGGGAGAGGGAGACTAGAGATATGGAAGGGTAAGGCATGAAAACGAGAGATCAAAGGTGACGAAGCTCAAGGAAAATGTAGAATGGATCATTGTTAGCTGAGGGGAAGGTGACAACGAGGCATGCAAGCAGTAAAATTTAATCAGGAGGACAGTCAAATTAGTCGGAGAACTAGGATGGGGGAGGGATGGAGAGAGAGGGAAAGCAAGGGTTACTTGAAGCTAGAGAGGTCAATATTCATTCCGTTGTGTTGTTAGCTGTCCAAGTGATATATAAGGTGCTGTTCCTCCAATTTGCATTGGGCTTTGCTCTAACAGTGGAGGAGGCCCAGGACAGAAAGGTCAGCCCATCATGTCTGCGCCTTCTCTATTAAAGTCCAGCCCAACTATTCCCAGCGCAGTCCCCTGTCCCTTTAACATCGCAGTTTATATTTCCCCATAAACCAGTTTACCTGTCGTAGGGGAAGGAATAATGAGGGCTAATGACTGGTAAACAGGGATGTAGATTGATCTAATGTGGTGACAGCGAACCCTGGCCAAAGCCCAGAAGTAGAGACATGGAATGCAGAAGTGCCGACACCCAAGTTTGAGGAACATCATTAATTATTTTACAGTGTGCATCCATCAATGTGACAGAAAATTGAATCTACTGCCAACTAAGTTAGACTTGTGGATCATCATTTTATTCTGTAATCCAGTATGTCACCTAATTAAGTCTTTCTGTAAACTTTATTCTGCAATCGAGACCTAGTTTTACCATAAATCAAGTTGCTGTGTAATCTTGTGAACTGGGAATGTAATAGCTGTATCAAAGTCACGCTCATACGATCAGCTTTGACTGGCCTCCTGGTGCGCACCGGTTGTGATAAATCGCCCGTTACATCCAATACCAATCCCACGTGGCATTTCCATTTGCTCCTGCATTATCCATTGGGAAGATGATGACATCTGCTTCAGGCAGGACAAGCCGGATAACATAAGCTCATGTTGATCAGTGATAGGGCGGCATGGTGGCGCAGCGGTAGAGTTGCTGATGTACAGCGCTTGTAGCACCGGAGATCCAGGTTCGATCCCGACTTCGGGTGCTTGTCTGTACGGAGTTTGTACCTTCTCCCCGTGACCTTCGTGGGTTTTCTCCAAGATCTTTGGTTTCCTCCCACATTCCAAAGACGTACAGGCATGTAGGTAAATATAACCATATAACCATATAACATATAACAATTACAGCACAGAAACAGGCCATCTCGGCCCTACAAGTCCGTGCCGAACAAATTTTTTTCCCCTTAGTCTCACCTGCCTGCACTCATACCATAACCCTCCATTCCCTTCTCATCCATATGCCTATCCAATTTATTTTTAAATTATACCAATGAACCTGCCTCCACCACTTCCACTGGGAGTGATTCCACTGATCACTTCCACTGATTGATAAATTGGCATAGTAAATGTAAAAATTGTCCTTACTGTGTGTAGGATAGTGTTAATATGTGGGGATTGCTGGTCGGCGTGGACCCTCTGTGGGACGAAGGGCCTGCTTCCGCGCTGTATCTCTAAACTCTAAAACAAAGAAGCAAAATTAGGCCTTTCGGTCCATCACGTCTACTCCACCATTCAATCATGGCTGATCTATCTCTCCCTCTCAACCCCATTCTCCTGACTTCTCCCCATCACCCGACACCTGGACTAATCAATATCTCACCATGTTTTCTCCAACTCTCTCTTGGTGAGGCCACATTTGGAGTACTGTGCTCAGTTTTGGTCACCCTGCTCTGGGAATGATGTTGTCAAGCTGGAAGGAGTATAGAGATGGTTTACGAGGATGTTGCCAGGACCCGAGGGCCTGAGCTATAGGGAGAGGTTGAGCAGGCTGGGACCTTATTGCTTGGAGCGCAGGAGGGTGAGGGGTGATCTTATAGTGTATAAAATCATGAGCGGAGTATATAGGGTGAATGCACACAGTTTTTTACCCAGAGTTGGGGAATCAAGGACTAGGTTTAAGGTGAGAGAGGAAAGATTTAATAGGAACCTGAGGGGCAACTTTTCACTCAAGGGGCGGTGGGTGTATGGAACGAGCTGCCAAAGGAGGTCGTTGAGGCAGGAACTATAACAACATGGTACATGAATAGGATAGGTTTAGAAGGATATGGACAAATGTGGGCAGGTGTGACGAGTGTAGATGGGGCATGTTGGTTGGCATGAGGTAGTTGGGCTGAAGGGCCTGTTGCCGTGACTCTATGACCATCTGAACTTGTTTGCATTTTTGTTTAGGATCATTTGAATTTCTACACCTCGTGCAGTGTCCATGGCAACCTGATAGTTTCCATCAAACATGAAGATTGTGAAGCCCAAGAATATCTACAGATAATCCTCAGGTAACCATAGCGACGGCACGGAAAAGGACACAGAGTTCCGCAATCAAGTCTCCTTTACTTTTACTAGCATCTCCGCCAGGATGTTGCTTGAACATGGATCAGTACAGCACAGGAGCAGGACCTTCGGCCCACAATGTCTGTGCCCAACATATTACCATATAACCATATATAACCATATAACAATTACAGAACGGAAACAGGCCATCTCGGCCCTACAAGTCCGTGCCGAACAACTTTTTTTCCCTTAGTCCCACCTGCCTGCACTCATACCATAACCCTCCATTCCCTTCTCATCCATATGCCTATCCAATTTATTTTTAAGTGATACCAACGAACCTGCCTCCACCATTTCCACTGGAAGCTCATTCCACACCGCTACCACTCTCTGAGTAAAGAAGTTCCCCCTCATGTTACCCCTAAACTTCTGTCCCTTAATTCTGAAGTCATGTCAATGTGGAGAGTGGGAGGAAAGCTGACCACCCAGAGAAATCCCACGCAGGTACAAACTCCATACAGAAAGCACCTGTCTGCTCTCTCTCTCTTCCCTTCCCCCCCCCCCCCCCCCTTCTCTCTCTCTCTCCCCCTCCACCCCCCCCCCCACCCCCCCATGATGCCAAGACCAACTCTTACCTGCCTGCACATGATCCATATCCCTCCATTCCCTGCATATCCATGTGGCCATCCAGTTGTCTCTTAAGCACCACTGTCGTATCTGCCTCCACCATGTGGCGAGTGCACATCCCAAGCACCCACCACCCTCTATGTAAAAAAACTTGCCCCGCACATCTCCTTTAAACCTTGCCTCTCTCACTTTAGAGCTCTGCCCTCTAGTATTTGATGTTTCCTTCTGGGGGAAAAAGTTTCAGACTGTCTACCTTATCTATGCCTCTTATAATTTTATACGCCTCTATCAGTCTCCCCTCAACCTCCAGCGTTCCAGAGAAAAACAATCCATGTCTGTATGCCCAACCTCTCCCTGTAACTAATCCCCCTAATCCAAGCATCTGCCTGGTAAACCTCCTCTGCACCCTTTCCATAGCCCCCACATCCTTTCTGTGATGGGGTGACCAGAACTGAATGTAATACTGGAAATGCGGTCCAACTTAAGTCCTATAAAGCTGCATCATGGCTTCCTGGCTCTGATGTGCAACGTCCCCATCAATGAAGGCGGGCCCACCTCAAAGTACAACACCTCACACTTGCTCGCATTAAACGCCATCTGCCGTTTCTCTGCCCGTTTCTGTAGCCAATCTATATCCCGCTGTATACTTTGACCGCCTTCCTCGCAGTCCGTGACTCCAGCAATCTTGGTGTCTTCAGTTAGGATTAAAGGTTTGGTTTGTCTTGGAGATGTTTTCTCAGTTTCATTAGTATTCATGAAAGTCTGCAATTTTAAGTTTATATCTAAGATACATACCATGAGATGGCTCAATGTTCAACCACTAATAACTAGCGAGCAGTCCTAAGCTACTATCTACCTCATTGCCGACCCTCAGACCACCTTTAATCAGGCTTTATCCTGCACTAAACGTTAGTCATGTTATTCCCATTATCCTGTATCTGTACACTGCGGATGGCTCGATTGTAATCATGTATTGTCTTTCAACACAACAAAAGCCTGTTCGCTGTACCTCGGCACACGTGACAATAAGCTAAACTCAAACTAAACCAAGATCGGTTATTATAACAATCAGCTTTAGTCATAATTTCTTCAACAAAACCTTCCTTTGTTTCATGTAATAACAAAGGGCGGCCCAGTGGTGCAGCGGGTAGAGCTGCTGCCTCACAGCCCCAGGGACTCCGGTTCAATCCTGACCTTGGGTGCTGTCTGTGTGTGGAGTTTGGGTTTCCTCCGGCTGCTCCGGTTTCCTACCACATCACAAAGACATGCAGGCTTGTAGGTTAATCGGCCCTCTGTAAAATTGTCCCTAATGTACAGGGAGTAGATGAGAAAGTAGATAACATGAAGCGAGTGTGAATGGGCGATCAAAGTTGTTATAGTTCCAAACTATTATTTTGCCTTCATTTTATCTCTGACCATCGTCCACCCATCTGCCAACCAACTGTATCCCCCTTTAACACGAGTGTAATCATGTATAGTCTTTCCGCTGACTGGACAGCACACAAATAAAAAACTCAGTACATGTGACAATAAACTAAACTACACTAAAAGTCATCCTTCAAATTCCTATGAAGTCTTTCCCCTCTCACCTTAAAGCTATGACCTCTGGTTCTCGATTCCCCTACTCTGGGTAAACGTCTTTGTGAAGGCACCCCATCTATTCCCCTCTAGTCAAAAATGCTGGAGAAACTCAGCGGGTGAGGCAGCATCTATTGAGTGAAGGAATAGGTGAAGTTTCGGGTCGAGACCCTTCTTCAGACTCATTGAGATATGACTACTCCCCTTATGATTTTGTCCACCTCTACAAGATCACCACTCAGCCTCCTGTGCTCCAACGAGTAAAGCCCTCGCCTGCCCAAACCGCTCCCTATAGCTCAGGCCCTCGAGTCCTGGCAACATCCTCGTAAATCTTCTCTGCACTCCCTCTGGCTCAATGGCCTCCTTCCTGTAGTGTGACCAAAACTAAACACAGTATTTCATCGAGTGCAGCAGCATCTATGGAGCGAAGGAAATAGGCAACGTTTCGGGCCGAAACCCTTCGGTTTCGGCCCGAAACGTTGCCTATTTCCTTCGCTCCATAGATGCTGCTGCACCCGCTGAGTTTCTCCAGCTTTTTTGTGTAACCTTCGATTCTCCAGCATCTGCAGTTCCCTCTTAAACACAGTATTCCATCGTTTAGCTTAGTATGAGCGGCACGGTGGCGCAGCAGTAGAGTTGCTGCCCAACGCAAGATACCTGGTTTCCATCCTGACTACAGGTGCTGTCTATACGGAGTATGCACGTTCTCCCCGTGACATGCGTGGGTTTTCCCTGGGTTCACCAGTTACCCTCCCGCACCCCAAAGACATACAGGTTTGTAGGTTGATTGGTTTTGATCAAATTGTAAATTGTCCCGAGTGTGTGTCGGAAAGTATCAGTGTGCGGGGATCGCTGGTCGGCGCGGACTCGGTGGGCCGAAGGGCCTTGTTTCTGCGCTGTGTCTCTGAACTAAACCAATAATTATTTTCTTTTGCTATCTTAGGTCCAAATCCAAAACAATTCACGAGCGGCTCCCTCTGGCTGGAGTTCCACAACTGCCAAGCATACCACTTATTGCAAAGGTGAATAAGTTAAGGGAACCATACTATTGGTACCATTAATTCTGAGCAGCACTTGAGTGCCCCACAGACCGATGTATATTTCTGAAGAAGCGTCGCGACCCGAAACGTCATGCATTCCCTCTCTCCAGAGATACTGCCTGTCCCGCTGAGTTACTCCAGCATTGTGTGTCTATTGTCATATCGATACCTATTCATCGGGTGTGATGGTTTATGTGGGGTTGCATCCGACAAGGCTAGTACACCAAGATGGGCCGAATGCACTTGCAGCCAGCCGGCAGTGCCAGAGAGAACCGTGGCAATGTGCGAGAGACCGAGAGCCACGTGACAAGTCAGGAGTGTTTCATTGTCATATGCACCAGCAGCGGAACGATGCCATTATTAGTTGAGGCAGCTTTACAGGCCTGTAAACACAAGGGTCTAGACCCAAAATGCTACCTATTCCTTTTCTCCACAGAGTCTGAGGAAGAGTCTCTATCCAAAGTGTCATCTATTCCTTTTCTCCAGAGCTGCTGCCTGACCCTCTGACTTACTTCAGCTTTTTGTGTCTAACCTTCAGTTGAAGCCAGTATCTGTGGCTCCTTCATAAACAACACAATATACATAGATCTCCCAGTGTGTAATGCCCCTGTCCCATTTAGGAAACCTGAACGGAAACCTCTGGAGACTTTGCGCCCCACCCAAGGTTTCCGTGCGGTTCCCGGAGGTTGCAGGTGGTTGCCGGAGGTTGCAGGTAGGGAAGCAGACTGACAAAAACCTCCGGGAACCTCCGGGAACCGTACGGAAACCTTGGGTGGGGCGCAAAGTCTCCAGAGGTTTCCATTCAGGTTCCCTAAGTGGGACAGGGGCATTAGGAGTGGATGTGGAAGTGGGATAACATAGAACTAGTGTAAATGGGTGATCAGTGGGCGGCACGGACTTGGTGGGCCGAAGGGTCTGTGTCCATGTCAGATCTTTCAATCAATCGATCCAAAAACAGTACTGGACAGGAACAGCCCCAATATTAGTGCAAAAAGTCCAAAATCCTGAGTGCCAAAACAACACATTAATAACTCCAATGCAGAGAGCCCAAAGTCCTCACCTCAACCAAAGACAGTCCATTGTTCAGTTTTGTTTACTTGAGCAGTGTTCAAGTATGGTTGTTTGAAAGACCTGGAGGTCACGGTTTTCAGACTCCTGAACCTTCTTCCCGGTGGTAGGGGTGAAATGAGAGCGTGGCTAAGGTGGTGTGGGGTCTCTGATGATGCCGGCTGCCTTTTTGAGGCAGCGACTCCTGTAGATCCCTTTGATGGTGGGGAGGTCAGTACCTGCGATGGACCGGGCAGTGTCCAGTAATCTCCTTTGTCCCTGGGCATCCCAGTTGCCGATCTAGGTCGTGATGCAACCGGTTAATGGTGCAAGAAGTCTGAAGGAGGGTCCTTACTCTTTGTATCCCTTCATTGTCCTCTTTTCCACAGCCAACAATGGACCATTGTGGGCTCCACCTTTCTTTGGCCATCGGTGCCGGCTCAGATTTGTTCTGCACCTTTTCATGCCTCTAGTTTCCCTCTCCCCTGACTCTCAGTCTGAGGATGGGGTCCCGTCCAGAAACATCACCTATTCCTTTTCTCCAGAAATGCTGCCCGACCCGCTTGGTAACTCCAGCTTTTTGTGTCTACCTTCGATGTAAAACCAGCATCTGCAGTCCCTTTCTTCATAGATGTTGCCTGATCTGCCGTGTTGCTGCTTCATACACGATTAATTAACTGACTGAATTTAAAGATGCCCAGATGTTGAGGAGGATTGGAATCTTCGACTCCAGACCACTCACCCAATTCCTTTGACATTAGCCCGCATTATGTGGCAATCGGAAGACAAGGCCGAGGATTTTTCAGGATGCTCCTCATCTAATGGGTCTTAAAAATGAATCTCCATTGCAAAATACTCCATTAGCAAAAACATAGGCAATCATTGAGCAGGAACTCCTGGACCCTGGAATATTTGTAGACAGTGACATGGTTAAAATGATATTTGTATAATCTTGCAATAAAAGTTGGTGGAGGGTTGAAGTGCTCTAATCGATAATTGTCTCTCCCTCAGCTCCTGTGTGATGACGTGACCAGCACAAAATTCTCTCCTGTACTTTACCCAAAGGTAAGCAGCAATGTCCTTCGAGCCGTTATGCGTCGCTATGTTTAAGGGACATTTGGACAGGTACGTGGATAGGAAAAGCTGAGCAGGTTCTGGGCCAAATGTGGGCAGGTCAGTTTGAGTTGGGTTTATTCTCATGTGTACTGAGGTACGGTGAAAACCTTTTGTTGCATGCTAACCAGTCAACTTACAATCGAGCCATCCACAGTGTATGATAAATAATGTTTGGTGCAAGGTAAAGCCAGTAAAGTCCAATCCAAGATACTCCGAGGGTCTCCAATGAGGCCAATAGTAATCTAGTTGGTGATACTAGGATGGTTCAGTTGCCTGATAACAGCTGGGAAGAAACTGTCCCTGAATCTGGAGGTGTGCGTTTTCACACTTCCGTACAACTTGCCTGATGGGAGAGGGGAGAAGAGGGAGTGGCCAGGGTGCGACTGGTCCTTGATTATGCTCTGGCCTTGCCGAGGCAGCGTGAAGTGTAGATGGAGTCAATGGGAGGGAGGTTGGTTTGTGTGATGGTCTGGGCTGCGTCCACAATTCACTGCCATTCCTTGTGGTCTTGGATGGAGCTGTTCCCAAACCAATAAAATCCCAATAAAATAGTGGGACTAGTGTAGATGGGACATGTTGGGCAGCGTGGGCAAATTTGACTCTATGACACTATGTACAAGTGGTCTCATTTTATGTATGATATTAGTTTCCCTCCTGTAACATCACCTCATGTCTGTATCCTCAGCACCAAATGACCACTAAAAAAATACAATATCTAGAGCTAATATCTATGCAAATAAAATATAGCACATAGAACATAGGGACGACACAGTGGTGCAGTTGGTAGAGCCACTGCCTCACAGCGCCAGAGACCCGCGTTCGATCATGTCCTCGGGTGCTGTCTGTGTGTGGAGTTTGCACGTTCTCCCTGTGACCACGTGCCTTTCTCTCCCATATGCAACATCTACAAGTTTGCGGATGACACAAAGCTGGGGGGCTGTGTTAGCTGTGAGGAGGATACTGGGAGGCTGCATGGTGACTTGGATAGGCTGGGTGAGTGGGCAAATGCATGGCAGATGCAGTATAATGTGGACAAATGTGAGGTTATCCACTTTGGTGGCAAAAACAGGAAAGTAGACTATTATCTGAATGGTGGCCGATTAGGAAAAGGGGAGATGCAACGAGACCTGGGTGGCATGGTACACCAGTCATTGAAAGTAGGCATGCAGGTGCAGCAGGCAGTGAAGAACGCGAATGGAATGTTAGCATTCATAGCAAAAGGATTTGAGTATAGGAGCAGGGAGGTTCTACTGCAGTTGTACAGGGTCTTGGTGAGATCACACCTGGAGTATTGCGTACAGTTTTGGTCTCCTAATCTGAGGAATGACATTCTTGCCATAGAGGGAGTACAGAGAAGGTTCACCAGACTGATTCCAGGGATGTCAGGACTTTCATATGAAGAAAGACTGGATAGACTTGGCTTGTACTCGCTAGAATTTAGAAGATTGAGGGGGGATCTTATAGAGACTTACAAAATTCTTAAGGGGTCGGACAGGCTAGATGTAGGAAGATTGTTCCCGATGTTGGGGAAGTCCAGAACAAGGGGTCACAGTTTAAGGATAAGGGGGAAATCTTTTAGGACCGAGATGAGAAAAACATTTTCACACAGAGTGTGGTGAATCTCTGGAATTCTCTGCCACAGAAGGTAGTTGAGGCCAGTTCATTAGCTGTATTTAAGAGGGAGTTAGATGTGGTCCTTGTGGCTAAAGGGATCAGGGGGTATGGAGAGAAGGCAGGTACAGGATACTGAGTTGGATGATCAGCCATGATCATATTGAATGGCAGTGCAGGCTCGAAGGGCTGAATGGCCTACTCCTGCACCTATTCTCTGTGTTTCTATATCCCATAGTGCGGGTCTTTAGGTTAATTGCCTTCTGTAACTTGCTCCTAGTGTTTAGGGAGTGGATGAGGAAGTGGGAAAACATAGAATACGCATGAATGGGTGATCGATGGTCAGAGCGGACTCGGTGGACCGAAGGGCCTGTTTCTATGCTGTATCTCTTAATTAATCAATTAATTTTCACACAGAGAGTGGTGAATCTCTGGAACTCTCTGCCACAGAGGGTAGTTGAGGCCAGTTCATTGGATGATCAGCCATGATCATATTGAATGGCGGTGCAGGCTCGAAGGGCCGAATGGCCTACTCCTGCACCTAATTTCTATGTTTCTATGTTTCAATTGGAATAGATAGGGTGGATGCACAGAGTCTTTTACCCGGAGTAAGGGCACCAAGAGCTAGAGAACATAGGTTTAAGGTGAGAGGGGAAAGATTTAATGGGAACCCGAGGAGCAACTTTTTCACACAGATAAAGTATATGGGTATATGGACCAAGCTGCCAAATAAGGTTGTAGAGGCAGGGTCTATAACAACATTTAAAAAACATTTGGACAAGTACATGGATAGGAAAGGATATGGGGCAAAAGCAGGCAGGTGGGACATGTTGGTTGGCATGGGCAAGTTGGGCCGAAGGGCCTGTTCCTTGCTATATGACTGGATATCAATAAGAAGCAGTTCAGTACAGGAACAGGCCCTCCCTGGTAGCACCCGTCATCCTCTGTGTAAAAAAATCTGCCCCGCACATGACCTTCAAACTTTGCCCCGTCACCTTAAAGCTGTGCTTTCTAGTTTACTTTAGTCCGAAAAGGGGTCTCGACCCAAAAAACGTCACCCATTCCTTCTCTCCAGAGATGCTGCCTGTTCCCCTGAGTTGTTCCGACATTTTATGTCTGTCTTCGGTGTAAACCAGCATCTGCAGTTCCTTCCTTCACCTTACTTTAGTTTAGTTTAGTTTAGATATACACCATGGAAACAGATCCTTAACTGCTCCTGAACCACTGGATTCCCACACTCTTTCCCAGTAGAATTCAAGCTCGGATGTTTTTGATTGCGGACGCAGAACGTACCTGACATTGGCCTGAACGAATAAGACACAGAAATCGAAACTTGTTCTAAATGACTTGTTTGGAATGTCCGGATTCCAAAATAGTGTCTCGTGGTGACAGAGTGAAACAAGGGATTTTAATCTTGTCAGTTTGTACAGAAGTCATGCCAAGTTTTTTATCTTGTCAGCTTGTACAGGACTCATGTCTGGTGATAAATGACAATCAGATGTGTTATCTTTGATTGATTCTATTCTTATCTCAGCCTCGCCCTTCCTTGTAAACCAGGAGTCTGATTTCTTTTAGTTTAGTTTCATTTAGAGATACAGCGCAGAAACATAGAAACATAGAAACATAGAAATTAGGTGCAGGAGTAGGCCATTCGGCCCTTCGAGCCTGCACCGCCATTCAATATGATCATGGCTGATCATCCAACTCAGTATCCCGTACCTGCCTTCTCTCCATACCCCCTGATCCCCTTAGCCACAAGGGCCACATCTAACTCCCTTTAAATATAGCCAATGAACTGGCCTCAACTACCCTCTGTGGCAGAGAGTTCCAGAGATTCACCACTCTCTGTGTGAAAAAAGTTCTTCTCATCTCGGTTTTAAAGGATTCCCCCTTATCCTTAAGCTGTGACCCCTTGTCCTGGACTTCCCTAACATCGGGAACAATCTTCCTGCATCTAGCCTGTCCAACCCCTTAAGAATTTTGTAAGTTTCTATAAAATCCCCTCTCAATCTCCTAAATTCTAGAGAGTATAAACCAAGTCTATCCAGTCTTTCTTCATAAGACAGTCCTGACATCCCAGGAATCAGTCTGGTGAACCGTCTGGTGGCAAATGTCCGTCCTCAGATTTGACCAAAACTGTCCCAGGTGTGGTCTATGACAACTGCATAGAATGTCCCTCAAATCCTCACTGCATAGAACCTTGGAGACTCACTAGTAGGCAGGAAACTGCAGTATACTCAACTGCAGTAGAACCTCCCTGCTCCTATACTCAACCTCCCTGCTCCTATACTCTATGGCAATAATGTCCTTCCTCAGATTTGGAGACACTAGAGGCAGGAAACAGGCCCTTCGGCCCACAGAGTCCATGCCGACCAACAAACCCCGCACACTAACACTACCCTGCGCACACGAGCGACAATTTTACAATTATACCAAGACAATTAGCCCACAAACATGTACATCTTTGGAGTTTAGTATAGTTTAGTTTAATATAGAGGTACCGTGTGGGAACAGGCACTTTGGCCCACCGAGTCTGCGCCGACCAGCGATCCCTGCTCACTAACACTATCCTATGCACATTAGGGGGCCAATTTTACAATTATACCAAGCCAATTAACCTATAAACCTGAATGTCTATGGTGTATGGGAGGAAACCTGAGCTCCCAGAGAAAACACACGCAGGTCACAGGGAGAATGTAAAAACTCTGCACAGACAGCTCTGTACAGGATCGTACTTGGGTCTCTGGTGCTGTGAGGCAGCAACTCCACTGCTGTGGCACCTACTGATCTAGCTGGAGTGTTACTTTCTCGCCAATGTTACCTGTACATCACCAACTTTTATAGAGCGTAGAATATAGAACAATACATATTGAAACATATAAGATTGTTAAGGGCTTGGACACACTAGAGGCAGGAAACTAGTTCCCAATGTTGGGAGAGTCCAGAACCAGGGGCCACAGTTTGAGAATAAGGAGTAGGCTATTTAGAACGGAGTCGAGGAAACACTTTTTCTCACAGAGAGTGGTGAGTCTGTGGAATTCTCTGCCTCAGAGGGCGGTGGAGGCCGGTTCTCTGGATGCTTTCAAGAGAGAGCTAGATAGGGCTCTTAAAAATAGCGGAGTCAGGGGATATGGGGAGAAGGCAGGAACGGGGTACTGATAGGGGATGAACAGCCATGATCACATTGAATGGCGGTGCTGGCTCGAAGGGCCGAATGGCCTACTCCTGCACCTATTGTCTATTGTCTATTGTCGTACAGCACAGGAGCAGGCCCTTCAGCCCACAACTCACTGTTGTGTCCATTGTTCTTTAACCTACAGGATATACGGAGATTCGTCAGGTTTTACTCTATGTAAATAAAATATAGCACATAGAAGATAGGGACGACACAGTGACACAGTTGGTAGAGCCACTTTGAAACAGACAGGAATTAAAATTAAAACAAAATCAACTGGATAAATGCATCTCATTTAATTTTCAATTATCATAGAGCAGCACTTTCTCCCTGTGATCGCGTGGGTTTTCTCCGGGTGCTCTGGTTTCCTCCCACATTCCAAAGACATGCGGGTTGGTAGGTTAATTGGCTTCAGTAAAATTGTAAATCGTCCCTAGTGTGTGTAGGATAGTGTTAGTGAACAAGGATCGCTGGTCGGTGCGGACTCAGTGGGCAGAAGGGCCTGTTTCCGCACTGGTTCTCTAAAGCCTCAACCTCCGGCGTTCCAGAGAAATCAGTGGAGACCGTGGGAGGGAATAACTTTGCAAAGCCATTCTTGTCAAGGGTTAATCTAACAACTTGTCTCATTTTCTCCAAGGCATCCCAGCTAATAGTCGAATATGATGAACATGAGATCAATGACAAGTTCAAGTTCGGGGTGATTTATCAGAAGGGCAGGCAGGTGAGTAATCTATATTCAATTTAAAAACAAAATCTACATTGGAACAGACTGGCATTTATCAGTCACTTCCCTTTACAAGTTCTGTAATGTTAAAATTGTACAAGGCATTGGTGAGGCCAATTCTGGAGTATGGTGTACAATTTTGGTCGCCTAATTATAGGAAGGATGTCAACAAAATAGAGAGAGTACAGAGGAGATTTACTAGAATGTTGCCTGGGTTTCAGCAACTAAGTTACAGAGATAGGTTGAATAAGTTAGGGCTTTATTCTTTGGATTGCAGAAGGTTAAGGGGGGACTTGATAGAGGTCTTTAAAATGATGAGAGGGATAGACAGAGTTGACGTGGATAAGCTTTTCCCACTGAGAGTAGGGAAGATTCAAACAAACAAGGGGGGACATGACTTGAGAATTAAGGGACAGAAGTTTATGGGGGTAACATGATGGGGGGGAAACTTCTTTACTCAGAGATGAGTGGTGGCTGTGTGGAATGAGCTTCCAGTGAAGGTGGTGGAGGCAGGTTCGTTTTTATCATTTAAAAATAAATTGGATAGTTATATGGACGGGAAAGGTACTTGGAAGGTTATGGTCTTATGAATGCAGGTGTATGAAACTAGGGGAGAATATGTGTTCGGCACGGACTAGAAGGGTCGAGATGGCCTGTTTCCGTGCTGTAATTGTTATATGGTTATATGGTTATAAGTTAGACACAAAGTGCTGGAGTAACTCAGCGGGTCAGGCAGCATCTCTGGAGAACATGGATAGGTGACGCTTTGGGTCGGGACAATTCTTCAGACTGATTGGAGTGAGGTGGAGGGACAATGGGAGTGGGACAAAGCCCAGTGATAGGTGGACACAAAGAGCTGGAGTACCTCAGCACGTCAGGCAGCATCCCTAGAGAAAAGGAATGGGTGACGTTTCGGTTCGAGGCCTTACTTTAGACTGAGAGTCGGGGGGGGGAGATGGGAACGAGAGATATGAAAAGGTACATAGAACTAATGAATGATAAATATGCAAAAATCACCTATTATCAAGGAAAGGTGGAGCCCACAATGGTCCATTGTTGGCCGTGGGGAAGGTGACAATGAGTGATGCGGACAGTGAAACTCAGCAGGTGGACAATGAAACTAGAATGATGACTACAGTGGGGGAGGGTCAGAGAGAGAGGGCAGTTCCTTTCAGACTGAAAGAAGGAGGTGTTTAAGAAGGAACTGCAGATGCTGGAAAATAAAAGGTAGACAAAAGTGCTGGAGAAACTCAGCGGGTGCAGCAGCATCTATGGAGCGAAGGAAATAGGCAACGTTTCGTCCCAAAACGTTGCCTATTTCCTTCGCTCCATAGATGCTGCTGCACCCGCTGAGTTTCTCCAGTACTTTTGTCTACTTATGAAAGAAGGAGGTAATTGAAGAAGGGTCCCGACCCGAAACGTCACCCACCCTTTTTCTCCACAGATGCTGCCTGAGCCGCTGAATTACTCCAGCACGTTGTGTCTATCTTTGGTATAAACCAGCATCTGCAGTTCCCTGTTTATGCAACCTTTCATTTTGTGTTTATTCTGAACTGTTAAGTTGCGTCATTCCTGTTTTTCAGACGACAGAAGCAGAACTATTCGGCAACAATGATGAAAGCCCAGAATTTAAAGAATTCCTTCACTTGCTTGGAGACACAGTGGTGCTCCAGGATTTCAAAGGGTGAGCTTAGATTAGTTTAGTTTAGAGATACAGCGCGGAAACAGGCCCTTTGGCCCAGCGAGTCCGCATCCACCCGCCAGTCCCGCACACTGACACTATCCTACACACATTAGGGCCAATTGACTTTTATACCAAAGCCAATAAACCTACAAACCTGTACGCCTTTGGAGTGTGGGAGGAAACCGAAGAACTCGGAGTAAAGCCACGCAGGTCACGGGGAGAAGGTACAAACTCCATACAGACTGCGCCCGTGGTCACAATCAAACCTGGGTCTCCGGCGTGGTGAGGCAGCAACTCTACCGCTGTGCCACTGTGAAATTAAGAATGTGGGGAATGGGAGGGGAAGAGATCTTACTCCTGATGCCTGCCTTTCATGCTCCTCATCTTTGACAGTCCTGACCCCTTCCTCATCCCTTCAAAGATGTACTGTATTTGTCACATACACATACGAGATGTGCAGTGAAATGAAAGTGGCAATGCTCGCGGACTTTTGTGCAAAAGACAAACACAAACAAAAACAACCAAACAACATTTGTCATCTTTGAATCCTCATTGAGGTTCATGTAATCACACAATGGTCCATGTTGGTGTGGGAGAGGTGATCCAGATAGTGTGACTCAGCAGAATGACACTAAAACGAGTCGTTCAATACAATACAATACAATAGAATTTTATTTGTCATTTGAACCTCATTGAGGTTTCTGCAGTCATACACACAAGAAAAAGACCCAAGACACAACACAATTTACACAGACATCCATCACAGCGCATCTCCTCCTCGCTGTGATGGAAGGCAAAGACTTATCTCTCCCCTGCACTCCCCATTCCCCTCCTGATGTCAGAGTCAGAGTCAAAGCCCCCGGCGGGCGATGGCAATTGTCCCGCGGCCATTAACGCCGCGCCGGGTGATGCAAGGCCGCGCTCCGGGTCTTGTTGTTGGAGCCCCCGGCGGGCGCTAGCAAAGTCCCGCAGCCATTCCAAGCCGCGCGGGGCGATGATGTAAGGCCCCGCTCCAGGTCATCTTCGACCCCGCAACTCGGGCAGGTGAAGTCGCCGTTGCGGAAGCCCCGAAAAGCGGTCTCCCAGCAGGGACCCGCGGGCTCCCGGTGTCACTGTCCACCAGACCTGCGGTTGGAGCCTCCGAATCTCTGGTGGTCCGGGCGCAGCAGCGCGCCACCACCGCTTCTCCCGCTCCGAACTCGGCCAGCTCCGCGATGGTGAGTAGGTCCGCAGGCTCCGCGACTGGAGCCCCAGGTCGTTCCTGCTGGAGGCCGCTCCACGGTGTTGCCCCAACGACAACGGAGACCCGACAAGGAAAAGGTCGGGTTCTCCGTGCAGGGGAAAGATTTTAAAAGTTTCCCGCCCCCCCCCACCACCCCACCCCCCACACACACACACACACACACACACACACACACACACACACACACACACCACACACACACAACACACACAAACACACACATTGAAACACACCCCGTCAAAAAAAATAAAAACTACATTGAAACAAGACAAAAAATAATAAAAAGACAGACGGACTGCAGAGGTCACTACGACGTGAGTCGCGCCGCCCATTGCTAGCTCCACAACAGTACAGCGCAGCACAGGATCAGGCCCTTCGGCCCACAATGGGCGCCGCGCGGCAGAAGCCCTTCCCGAGGGGCCGTGTCCGCGGTGCCCGCCCGCCCGGAGGACCTGACGGCTCGGCGGTTCATGGGCACTGCTCCAGTACATCGAGCGCGCGGGCCGACCCCACTTTGGACTTTGGAAATGGCGCCCGCATGTGTAATATATGCAAGTAAAATTTCACTGTGCGGTTGCATAGGTGCCAAATAAAACACTATTGAACCACTGTCTGTGTCGAGCATTATGCTAAGACTAATTCTCATCTTAACACGTCCCTCCATTCCCTACATATCCACGTCCCGATCCAAAGTGTCTCAAACACCACTATCGTATCTGCCTCCACCACCACCAGCCCCCGGCAGCTCGTTCCAGCCTCGGTGAAAAAACCTTGGCCCCGCACATTTCCGTTAAACTTTGCCCCGCTCAGCGTCACTGAAGGAAGGTGTAAAGTGGCTGTCAAATTCCTTGCCGTTCCAGCTTCCGTGGAGGCCTTGATGTGGCGCATGGCCAGACCGGGTCTGAGTCCGTCTACACCGTCTTCAAGGACCGAGAGATAATGTTCCACGTCTCCACAAAGTTGCCGTTCACAGAGGGAGACACGCAGCAGGTGAGTTTCCCAGAGTGCTCGATGCCCCCAGCGTCACCACTCATCCCGTCACCAAGATACTGTCACGACCGGCACGGTGGCGCAGCGGTAGAGTTGCTGCCTTGCACGGCCAGGGACCCGGGTTCGATCCTGACTACGGGCGCTGTCTGTAGGGAGTTTGTATGTTCTCCCAGTGACCCCCCGTGGGTTTTCTCCGGGCGCTCCGGTTTCCTCCCACACTCCAAAGACATACAGGTTTGTAGATTAATTGGCTTCTGTAAAAATTGTAAATTGGCCCTAGTGTGTGGGATAGTCCTAGTATACGGTGTGATCGCTGATCGGGGTAGACTCGATGGGCCGAAGGGCCTGTTTCCGCGCCGTATCTCTGAAGTCTAAACAGTCCAGAGATACAGAGGTGGTTGACCAGAATTATGCCTGAACGAGAGAGACTTGGCTGTAAGGACAGGCTGGACAACTTTGGATTGTCTTCTCTGGAGTGTCAGAGACTGAATGAATTGAATGAATAAGTGAGTGAGTGAGTGAATGAGTGAGTGAGTGAGTGAGTGAGTGAGTGAGTGAGTGAGTGAGTGAATGAGTGAGAGTGTATGAGTGTATGAGTGAGTGAGTGAGTGAGTGAGTGAATGAGTGAGTGAGTGAATGAGTGAATGAATGAATGAATGAGTGAATGAGTGAGTGAATGAATGAATGAGTGAATGATTGAATGAGTGATGAATAATGAATGGATGAGTGAGTGAGTGAGTGAATGAATGAGTAAATGATGAGTGAGTGAATGAATGAATGAGTGAATGAATGAATGCATGAGTCAGTGCATGAGTGAATGAATGAATGAATGAGTGAGTGCATGAGTGAGTGAGTGAGTGAGTGAGTGAGTGAGTGAGTGAGTGAGTGAGTGAATGAATGAATGAATGAATGAATTCTTTCACATGTGGCAAGTCACAGTGATATTCTTTGCTATAGACAAGGGGGTAAATTACAGAGGACCAATTAACCTACAAACCCGCACGTCTTTGGGATGTGGGAGGAATCTTGAGCACCCGGAGGAAACCCCCACGGTCACAGGGAGAACGTGCAAACTCCGCACAGACAGCAGTAAAGGTCAGGATCAAACGGGGTCTCTGGTGCTGTGAGGCAGTGGCTCTACCAGCCGCGCCACCATGACACCCACTTTGGTCCGAGTTGTCACATCTCATTCAAGTTTAACATGTTCAATAAATTAATAATAATTTAAAAAAATTAAAAAATTTAAAAAAATAAAAAAAAGTGAAAGGGATGAGAAGGTAATTTTTGTTTGGACTTTACTTTAGACTTTAGACAGGATAGGAAGGGATACTTTATTGTCACTTGTGACTAAGCACAGTGAGATTCTTTGCTTGCATACACAAATACTAGAGATTCAGCGTGGAAACAGGCTCTTCGGCCCACCAGGTCCGTGCCGTCCAGCAATCACGTCGACTAGCACTAACCTACACACACGGGGGAAATTTTACAATTTTACCGAAGCCGCACAACCGACAAACCTTTGTACGTCTTTGGAAACCGGAGCACCCGGAGAAAACCCTTGCGGTCACGGGGAGAACGTGCAAACTCCACATAGACAGCACCCGTAGTCAGGATGGAACCCGGGTCCCTGGCGCTGTGAGGCAGCAACTCTACCGCTGGGCCTACGTGGGCTGATTGTCTGTTGTCTCCATGGCAGCTGCAGCGGAAGCGGCACATCGGGAATGATATTGTGGCCCTTGTGTTTCAAGAGGAAAACACTCCGTTCGTTCCTGACATGATCGCCTCAAACTTCCTTCACGCCTACATCGTGGTGCAGCTCGAGTCCGCCGTGGAGAGTGAGACAACGTACAAGGTAAACGGCATTGACTATTACTCATCAAACATTGAAAAATCATAGCAGGAGGGGGCTGTAGCTGCAAATGGAGAGGCCGCACGGAGTTGGTGCTCGAAGTAACGGATGATTTTATTGCAGCTGACCTCCTGAGCACGACTTCGGTGCAGCCTTTACATTGTCAGATGACAAGACTGTACAGAAACTTGATTAACAGTAAAACTAGGTCATGGTTACAGAATAAAAAGATTACCCACCATTCTAACTTGAGCACAGCAGTTCCCTAGGCAAAGTCCAATGTCCGCAATGGGGTAGAGGTGAATCGGACAGTGCCCTAGGACCATTCAGAAGCCTGATAACAGAGTGGAAAACGCTGATCCTGATCCTGAGTCTTCTGTATCTTCGACAGGACGGAGCGGGGAGAAATAGCAACAAGTCTTTGATTATGCTGGCAGCTTTATCGAGGCAGCCTGAAGGGTAGATGGAGTCAGTGGTGGGGGGTCTGGACTGTGCGATGGACATCTTTACATCTTTAACTTTCTGCAATTTCTTGCGGTCTTGGGCAGAGCTGTTCCCAAACCAAGCTGCGATGCAACCCGACAGTCTGCTTTCTATGGAGCATCTGGAGAAGTTTGTAAAGAGTCACTGTAAGAGACACGCCGAATTTCCGCAGTCTCCTGAGGATGTAGAGGTGTAGCTGCGCCCTCTGTTGGTGTAGCTGTCGCTTCAGTGCCATTGGCCCACGACAGGTCGTTGGTAATATTATCACCAAGAACCTGAAGATCTCAATCATTTCCTCTTCGGCACCATTGATACTGATTGATTGAGTCATGCCTGGTATCCCACTCTGGCCGAGAATGGAGTAGAGACATTTCTCCCAATCTCTGGCTTCAATGACTAACCGTTTATCCTGGGAGAAATCCCCCATCTCTATGGGAACGGGCAGACTTTGGTCCAAATTGTCCCATTCTGCCAGTGAACACATCCACCTGGTGACAGGTGGTGGCAGTGAAAGGAGACGAGGAGGTATTTCTTTAGCCGGAGGGTGGTGAATCTGTGGATTTCATTGTCGCTGTGAAGGCTGTGGAGGCCAAGTCATTGGGTATTTTTAAAACGGAGATTGACACGTTCTTGATTAGTACGGGTGTCAGGGGTTATGGGGAGAAGGCAGGAGAATGTGGTAAGGAGGGAGAGATAGATCAGCCAATAATTGAATGGCAAAGCAGACTTGATGGGCCGAATGGCCTAATTCTGCTCCTATAACTTCTCGGTTAGTACGGATGTTAGAGGTTCTGGGGAGAAGGCAGGAGAATGGGGTTAGGAGGGCTATCAGCTATAATTGAATGGTGGAGTAGACTTGATGGGCCGAATGGCCTAATTCATCTCCTATCACTTATGATCTTATGATAACACACAAGGTTTGTTTACTGGTAAATTCCTTCTCTGGTTGGTTTCCATATTTTGCATTCTTCACCGCTGTGGTCAGAGTTGATGTTGAGCTGACCGATGTTTGGATGAGGACCGTCTCATTGACGTAGGTGTAGATTCATTCAGACAACACTCGTGTTAACTTCCTTAACTCTCGGCAGGTTTCGGTCACTGCTCGTGAAGGTGTCCGCCGATTTGGGCCCCCGTTACCGAGCCCAGCGCTCTTCAAGAAGGTAAGATCGCCAAATTCATGCGCAGTTAGCTTTTTTGGATATTGAACAACAGTGGGATGAGAGACGGTTTGGATCTGGTGCTTTATTTGCCTCGCGTACCGAGGTACCGTGAAATCCATTTCCGTAACCAGTTCAGTACACGTATCACTTTACATACTGTAAGCACTTAGATACATATTAGATGAGCATCTCAGATACAGTACAAGTGTATAAGCAAGTTCGGTATTCCAAAAACCGCAAGGAATCATGGGATTTGTCAAAGGTCACTCGCGATAAACATTCTCGGCAGCTGTGCTGCTGCGTGTATACAGACCTGCGTTTCATCCGCAGTCAGGGTCGAAGATGGGTCTCCGGCGCTGCAAGCGCTGCTGAATTGTTACCGGACCGTCCCCGTCCCCTCCCGAATGTCCCACCCCTGTCTGGGGGCGGTCGGAGATGTCCGGGGTGACCCTGGACTGATGGAGCACCGGCCTGGAGCAGTGGCGGCCCAGGCTTACAGCCAACGCGGAGAAGGAGCGCTAACTCCACTGCTCCGGGCCGGTCCCGTCAGTCCAGGGCCGTCGGTTAACCAGGCGGGACAGGCAGAGTTGAGCAGTGTTGTCTAGTTCTTGATTCCCCTACTCTGGACAAAAGACTATTCAGCCGAGGCATTCACCCTGTCAATATACCTCATGATCTTACACACCTATACAAGATCATCTCATCCGCCTGCGCTCCAAGGAGTTATATCCAAGCCCGTCCACCCTTTCCCTCCAGCTCAGATCCTCTAGTCTGCCCTCTGTGTGAAAGGGTTGGCCTTCAGGTTTGCAGGAGGTATATTTTGTACTTTACCTGTACTCTATCTGGCTTTACTCAGATAGACCCAGACACAAAATCAAATAGCACGTACATCAGTGGCGAGTCTATCGAACCAGTTGGCTTATTAAAAGGCGTTACAATGTACATCGGGAAGCTGTGTGAGCAAGCCCAAACTGATTCAATAAGCTGCAGTAACTGTAGTATTTTTATATGGTCAGGACTCAGTGACAATAGACAATAGGTGCAGGAGTAGGCCATTTGGCCCTTCGTGCCAGCTCCGCCATTCAATGCGATCATGGCTGATCATCCCCAATCAGTACCCCGTTCCTGCCTTCTCCCCATATCCCCTGACTCCGCTATCTTTAAGAGCCCTATCTAGCTCTCTCTTGAAAGCATCCAGAGAACCTGGCCTCCACCGCCCTCTGAGGCAGATAATTCCGCAGACTCACAACTCTCTGTGAGAAAAAGTGTTTCCTCGTCTCCGTTCTAAATGGCTTACTCCTTATTCTTAAACTGTGGCCCCTGGTTCTGGACTCCCCCAACATCGGGAACATGTTTCCTGCCTCTAGCGTGTCCAAGTGGACACTTGTGGAGTTGAAACAAACCATCAGTGTTTCTGTCACCTTCCTTCTTTGTCTTTCCCCAGAGTCAATGTTAATCTTACCTTTCTTATTTTGTGGAGAATCTCTCTCCCATATATCTAACATGTAGACGCCATCAATGTCCACACTCCACTCGCCAAATGGAGCCCCCCCCCTCTGTTAACCTTCGGGAGACTAGCCTGCTAAACACAGTGACAAAGGGCAGCTGTGCTCTCAAGATTGCAACAGATAAGAACCTAGACCGAACTGCAAAGGACTCCCCCCCCTCGGTGGTAAGATGTTCGACCTTCGCTTACCACCGACACCACCACCCCTCCTTCTCATGGCCGATCATCGGTTCACGGGTTGGATGGGGCGCCGGAATTTGTGCACGACGTCACGCGGGCCATAACTCCTCAGCTGGCCCGCCGGCTGGGCTTTGTGTGCAGTCCAGCACCCGGGCCTACTCATCATTCACCCAGCCACGGCCAAGTCGGTCAACAAATCGCCATCGGGCATTTGCCCCATATTTTGACCTTTTGTCCCTTATTTGGGAGTGAGCAAGTTGGCCACCCTAACTGCAGGGTTAACCACACTGTAACCTACTCAACGTCCCTATCATTCCCAAAGTTCCCGACAACAATCTTCCCATTAAATCTTGCCCGTCTCACGTTAAACGTGATGCCTGAAGGAGGGAAGGGTTGAGTGTTGGGTGGGGTATTGGGACCAGGCGCTCTAGTGCTGATACTGTCCGGCTGGGTACCCGACAGACACTGGGCACACTGTGCCAAGTGTACCCGCAGCTACGCACAAATGCATTGAAAGCGGGAAACCAAACTCACAAACGTTTGCTTATATTTGCCCAGGGCCCGGAGTTCAGAGAGTTTCTGCTGACTAAACTCATCAACGCAGAGTCGGCCTGCTACAAGTCGGAGAAGTTTGCAAAGCTGGAGGTAAGGATGCATGTCCGAGGTTGTTCCGGAGAACAGAGCTACCCCTCAGATTCCTTTTAAATCTTTTCCCCTCCTTCCTTAAACCTATGCCCTCTGGTCCTCGATTCCCCTGCTCTGGGCTAGAGACTCTGCATCTACCCAATCTATTCCTCTCATGATTTTGTACACCTCTATTAAGATCGCCCCTCATTCTCCTGTGCCCCAAGGAATAGAGTCCCAGCCTACTCAACCTCTCCCTATAGCTCAGACCCTCTAGTCCTGGCAACATCCTTGTAAATCTTCTCTGCACCCTTTCCAGCTTGACAACATCTTCCCCATAATATGTTGCCCAGAACTGGGGCCTTCAGGATTAGGTTCTTTTACTTTCCTTTCCAAAGCACCATGGCCCTGCTGTTCATAAATTGACTAGATGGGCCGAACGGCCAAATTCTGTTCCCATCACTTATGAACTTAGGAAGAAATTCCACCTCATCTCCTTCCTGAAGATACGTTCTTCCTCAGGGAAACATAGTCGGGGCCGGGCTCGTCAGCCTTCCACTTCAGGCGGGTTTGCCATCTCCGCGGCGGGCGAGCCAGGCCTTCCGCCAGGGTATGACCCGCAGCCCACGCCCGTCCGGCAGCTTCTCCCGCGCGCAGCCCATCGGTACAGAGACGTGCTGGCTCTAGAGACGGTCCAGAGGAGGTTTACAAGAATGATCCCAGGAATGAGTGGGTTAATCTATGATGAGTGTTTGACAGCACTGGGCCTCTACTCGCTGGAGTTTAGAAGGTTGAGGGGGAACCTCATTGAAACTTACAGAATAATGAAAGGCATGGATTGACCAAGGATGTTTCCACTGGTGGGAGAGTCTAGGACCAGAGGTCACAGCCTCAGAATTAAAGGATGCTCTTTTAGAAATGAGGTGAGGAGGAACTTCTTTACTCATAGATGGTAGTAAATCTGTGGAACTAATTGCTACAGAGGGCTGTGGAGGCCAAGTCAGTGGATATTTTTAAGGCAAAGATAGACAAATTCTTGATTAGAACGGGTGTCAAGGGTTATGGGGAGAAGGCAGCAAAATGGGATTAGGAGGAGAGATAGATCAGCCATTGTTGAATGGTGGAGTGGACTCGATGGGCTGGCTGTTTGGCCCGGCCAGAGGCGGGGGCTGTTTTTGATCGTGGGACCTCGGTGAAGTAGGCCTTGCAGAGCAGGTTGTGAACGATGTGTTTTTGGTCTTCCCTGTCCAGAACCGCACGCGGGCAGCGCTACTCGACAACCTGTACGAGGACCTCCACAACCAATCACAGGCCATGTTGGGGCTGGGTCCTGACGAAGAAAAGATGGAGAATGACAGTCATGGAGGCTTCCTGGAGTCCTTCAAGGTAATTAGTCGACTGACTGATCATTGAAAGACACACACACACATTCAGCACTCACCGGGCCGAGATAGACAATAGACAATAGACAATAGGTGCAGGAGTAGGCCATTCGGCCCTTCGAGCCAGCACCGCCATTCAATGTGATCATGGCTGATCATCCCCAATCAGTACCCCGTTCCTGCCTTCTCCCCATATCCCCCAACTCCGCTATCTTTAAGAGCCCCATCTAGCTCTCTCTTGAAAGCATCCAGAGAACCGGCCTCCACCGCCCTCTGAGGCAGAGAATTCCACAGACTCACAACTCTCTGTGAGGAAAATGTGTTTCCTCGTCTCCGTTCTAAAAGACGTGCAGGTTTGTAGGTTAATTGGCTTGGTGTAAGTGTAAACTTGCCCCTGGTGTGTGCAGGGTAGTGATAGTACACGGAGATGGCTGGTCGGCGTGGACTCGATGGGCCGAAGGGCCTGTTTCCGCGCCGTTTCTCCAAACTGAACTAAACTAAAAGTGCCAGATGAACCCTTAGACTTCTACCTCCTAAAATTCTTCACGTCGCTGACACTGCGGAATGCAGCTTTCTGACAATTGAAGACATTTCCAGCCCCACCTCCATCATTTTATCCTTGAAACATCAACAATGTCAACACAAAACCCTCAGTCATGGACAATAACTTCACTTGCCGCTGAGTTAAAATAATCGATTGGGAGACTTGGCTAAGCCTCTCGTAATGAATTCCTTTGAATTTGCTTACCCACTTGACTGCTTTTCCTTGCAAAGTGACAGCAGAAAGACTTAGGCAGGTGGTGGCCGAGGAATAAGGTGAACAAAAAAACAGTGTGGTGAAAATTCTGTAGCTATTAAGGTGAAATATGTTGCTAAATCCAAAGCCTAACCATCCTCTGGTAACTAACACCTGTCCCACTTAGGAGATCTAAACAGCAACCTCTGGTGACCTTGCCCACCACCCAAAAAAAAATCAAGGTCGAGGTCAAGTCAAGTCAAGTCAAGTTTATTTGTCACATACACACATACGAGATGTGCAGTGAAATGAGAGTGGCAATGCTCGCGGACTTTTGTGCAAAAGACAAACAACAAAACAACCAAACAAATTATAAACACAATCATAACACACATATTCTTTTACATAATAAATAATAGAAGGAAAAACGTTCTGTAGAGTTAGTCCCTGGTGAGATAGGCATTTACAGTCCGAATTGCCTCTGGGAAGAAACTCCTTCTCAACCTCTCCGTTCTCACTGCATGGCAACGGAGGCGTTTGCCTGACCATAGCAGCTGGAACAGTCCGTTGCAGGGGTGGAAGAGGTCTCTCATGATTTTGTTTGACCTGCAACCTCCTACCACCTCCCACGCATATGTTGAAAACCTTCCTCGACTATGAAGAAAACCGGCTTCGACTAGACCTGCGACTAAAAAAATATCGATTTTTCAAACAGCAAGCTATTTTTAGTCGAGGCCGGTTTTAATCATGATGAAAAAATAGCAGCAACCTAGATGAAGCCTCGACCACGCCGAAACTACTTTCGACCATTAGGGAGAGTGACCACAACTTCCGGTGACCTCGTGGAGACCTTTGGTGGCGGGCAAGGTCACCAGAGGTTGCTGTTTAGGTCTCCTAAGTGGGACAGGGGCTTAATAACCCCCTGCTTCAAACAGGGAGTGGAGGCTAACACTTTACTCAAATATAGTTTGGTGGTTTTTCAATGTAGTTTTGTTCAGTATACAGCATGGGATCAGGTTCTTTGGCCCACCGAGTCCGCGCCGACCAGCGGACTAGTTCACTGAAGATAGACACAAAATGCTGGAGTAACTCAGCGGGACAGGCAGCATCTCTGGAGAAAAGGTCTGGGTGACGGTTCGGGTCGAGACCCTTCTTCAGACTAGTTCACTAAGTCTATTCCTACAATTTTTACAGAAGCCAATTAACCGACAAACCTGCACGTCCTTGGATTGTGGAATTTGGTTCAATAAAAAGGCATCACTTCAGTTTAGAGATACAGCGTGGAAACAGGCCCTTCATCCCACCGAGTCCATGCTGACCATCGATCACCCAGTCACTCCAGTTCTATCATGTCCCACCTTCTCTTCCACTCCCTACACACCAGGGGCATTTACAGAGGCAGATTAACCTAGACAACTGTACATCTTTGGAGTGTGGGAGGAAACCGGAGCACCCGGAGAAAACCCACCCATGTCACAAGGAGAACGTGCAAACTCCGTACAGACAGCACCTGTAGTCAGGATTGAACCAGGGTCTCTGTAAACTGTCCCTAGTGTGTAGGGAGTGGATGAGAAAGTGGGATAACATGGAACTACCATGATCGATGGCCAACATGGACTCGATGGGCCGAAGGGCCAGATTCCCTGCTGTATCTTTAGAATAAATGTAATCAGCGACCTTCCACTGATTAGTGCGTAGGAAGGAACTGCAGATGCTGGTTGATACCGAAAATAGACACAAATTGCTGGAGTAACTCAGAGGGGTCAGGCAGCATCTCTGGAGAAAAGGAATAGGTGACGTTTTGGGACGAGATCTTTCTTCAGACTGAGGGTCAGGGGAGAGGGAAACTAGAGGTATGAAAAGGTACAAAGAACAAAAATGAAAGATATGCAAAATGATAAATCAAAGCCAGCAATGATGATCCCGGAGCAATGTGGAGCCCACAATGGTCCATTGTTGGCTGTGGAAGAGGTGATAACAAAAGGGTACGAACAGGGAAGCTAAACAGGGCAGCAGTGAAAAGCAGGAAGACCTGATTTAGAGTGTAGATTGGATATACGGCATGGAAACAGGCCCTTCGGCCCACCTAGTTCATGCTGACCATCAACCCACCCATCCATACAAGTTCTATGCTATCCCAATTGTTGATTGGTGGCTAGTTTAGACTTGGTGGGCTGAAAGGCCATTTAGATGCGTCTCTCTATGACTCTATGCTAAGGCTGCTGCCTCAAAGTCGGAAGGTTGTAGGTTCAGGTTCATTTCAAGACTAACTTTCCTCATCATGGAACTTTAATTGGAGGCTCCGCTTTCCATTTCCTGGGGGGTGAAGTGGATGTGATGCACCAATGAGTGGGTCTGGTGTCCTGGTCAATATCCTCAGACAGGTGATAGACACAAAATGCTGGAGTAACTCAGCGGGACAGGCAGCCTCTCTGGAGAGAAGGGATGGGTGACGTTTCGGGTCCAGACCCTTCTTCAGACAGAATCAGGGGAGAGGGAGATACAGAGATAAGGAAATGTAAGGCGTGAAAACAAGACAAAGGGGATGGAGATCAAGGGGAAGGAGGCAGAGGTAAAATGTAATCGAGGCCAGTTAGACTGGTCGGAGGGGATGGAGAGAGAGGGAAAGCAAGGGCTATTTGAAGTTAGAGAAGTCAATGTTTATACCGCTGGGGTGTAAGGTGCCCAAGTGAAATATGAGGTGCTGCTCCTCCAATTTGCTCTGGGCCTCACTCTGACAATGGAGGAGGCCCAGGACAGAAAGGTCAGTGTGGGAATGGGAGGGGGAGTCAAAGTGTTTGGCCACCGGGAGATCAGGTAGGTTTAGGCGGACTGAGCGGAGGTGTTCAGCGAAACGATCGCCGAGCCTGCGCTTGGTCTCGCCGATATACAGGAGTTGACACCTGGAACAGAGGATACAGTAGATGAGGTTGGAGGAGGTGCAGGTGAACCTCTCCCTCACCTGTAAGGACTGTCGGGGTGGAGATTGATAGGTTCTTGATTAGTAAGGGTGCCAGGAAGGTGGCATCTCACTGTAAGTTCAGCGAATAACTTACTTGCAAGGTTCTTGCAAAAGATAGTTTGATAATCATGTGCATTCTTTCATTACAAAGAGCTGATAAAAAATATCAAATGACTTTGAACATATTTCCCCAATACTGCTGATAACTACAATATTTGAACCACTCTGTCCTAAAAAAACACATTAGTTACCATTTTTGGTAATGGATAAAAAAAAATCATTAATTTATGGAGGTGAATATTTTTTTAATGTAATTCTCTACAACTTTCGTATAAACATTACATTTTAAATGGCCTGCATTAATGGGTGATTTGCATTTCAATTATTCAGCATTCATTAGGATAAAAGGCATTAAATCTCTTTTCTGAGTGCAAACTAAAACCCTGTTCTGGTCTTTGGTAGACAAAAATGCTGGAGAAACTCAGAGGGTGAGGCAGTATCTATGGAGCGAAGGAAATAGGCGACGTTTCGGGCCTTTTCATAATTTGACGTACTTTTTCAGCTCACCCCCTCCGTCTCTGCTCTAGAGGAAGCAATCCGTACCTAACCCTAACGGTAATCCAATTGCAGTAACTAGAACTGTGCATCAATTGTCCTTGGGGCCCCGCCATCTATTATACTCTTCCCTCTTAGACCACCTACATGTTCATTCAAATATGTATGTATTATAAACAGAGATCCCAGTATTGTTCCTACCCAGAGAGTTGTGAATCTGTGGAATTCTCTGCCACAGAAGGCAGTGGAGGCCAATTCACTGGATGTTTTCCAGAGGGAGTTAGATACAGCTCTTAGGACTAACGGAATCAAGGGACATAGGGAGAAAGCAGGAACAGGATACTGATTTAGGATGATCAGTCATGATCATATTGAATGGCGGAGCTGGTTCGAAGGGCCGAATGGCTTACTCCTGCACCTATTTTCTATGTTTCTATGTCCTTGGATGGAGTCGAGGGGGGAGGTATAGGGACAGGTGTTGCATCTCCTACGGTTGCAGGGGAGGGGGTGGTTTGGGAGGGAAGGGACGAGTTGACCAGGGAGTTGCGGAGGGAACGGTCTCTGCGGGAAGCGGAAATGGGTGGAGATGGGAAGACGTGGGCGGTGGTGGGATCCCGTCTTCCTCCGATTGTCGATGGCTTGGGGACTGACTGTCAGTGGGTGAGGCCGGTCTTTCTTCTCTTTGCCTGGCAGAGGGCGATTCGCGTGCGGAGCCACTCAATGGAGACGATGGTGACAAGCCACAAGAAGCATCACAGCGGGGGTCTACCAGGCAGCCAGAGTGGGGGCATCCCACACAGCGCCATTGAGATCATCAAACACCCTCCTAATGTGAGTACACCCTGTCTGTGGGCACCCTGAGGGAGTTCCAGGACCGCTGGGCTCCGCAGGGTGTTGAATGTATCCTCAATAAGGATTGTATCATAGTTGTATAGTAGTTTATTATGGATACATGTTTGTATTGTATTATGGTGGTGGGTTCTGGCTTGTTTTATTGTAGTGTAAATATTATTTTTAATAATTGAATACATTTTGTTGTATAAAAAAAAATTAAAAAAAATGTGAGTCCACCCCACTCACCCCCACGTTTCACGTTGTGTCCCACTTAGGAAACCTGAACGGAAACCTCTGGAGACCTTGCGCCCCACACAAGGTTTCCGTGCGGTTCCCGGAGGTTTTTGTCAGTCTCCCTACCTGCTTCCACTACCTGCAACCTCCGGCAACCACCTGCAACCTCCGGGAACCGCACAGAAACCTTGGGTGGGGCGCAAAGGCTCCAGAGGTTACCGTTCAGGTTTCCTAAGTGAGACAGGGGCATTACACAGCTACATCTCTTCATCAGATAAAAGCTGTCCAGGATCTGACCTCCCCAGAGGAGCATAGGTGAAGCTCAACAGACTTGGTACTGGAGTTGAAACTGCGTTTCAACCCGGCCCGAGATCTAACTATTCCTTTGGTTTATGTTTCATTCACAAGAAGAAGAACTACCTCCTCTGGCAGTTTGTTCCATACACCCACTACCCTCTGTGGAAAATGTTGCCCCTCAGGTTCCTATTAAATCTTTCCCCTTTCGCCTTAATACTGCCCTCTGGTTCTTGATTCCCCTACTCTGTGTAAAAAGCTGTTGTTATTGTACCTGCCTCAACTACTTCCACTGGCAAATCATTCCCTAATAGAAACATAGAGAATAGGTGCAGGAGGAGGCCATTCGGCCCTTCGAGCCAGCACCACCATTCATTGTGATCATGGCTGATCGTCCCTAATCAATAACCCGTGCCTGCCTTCTCCCCATATCCCTTCATTCCACTAGCCCCTAGAGCTCTATCCAACTCTGAATCCATCCAGTGATTTGATCTCCACTGTCCTCTGTGGCAGGGAATTCCACAAATTCACAACTCTCTGGGTGAAATGTGTTTTTCTCACCTCAGTCTTAAATGGTCTCCCCTTTATTCTAATACTGTGGCACCTGGTTCTGGGCTCGCCCAACATTTTTCCTGCATCTAGCTTATCCAGTCCTTTTATAATTTTATATGTTTCTATAAGACCCCCCTCATCCTTCTAAACTCCAGTGAATACAAGCCTAGTCTTTTCAATCTTTCCTCATATGACAGTCCCGCCATCCCAGGGATCAATCTCATCAACCTACTCAATCACAAGGATGTCCTTCCTCACATTAGGAGACCAAAACTGTACACAATACTCCAAATGTGGTCTTACCAGAGCCCTATACAACTGCAGAAGAACCTCTTTACTCCTATACTGAAATCCTCTTATTATAAAGGCCAACATTCCATTAGCTTTCTTCACTGGCTGCTGTACCTGCATGCCAACTTTCAGTGACCGGTGTACAAGGACACCCAGGTCTCGCTGTACCTCCCCCTTACTTAACCTAACCCCATTGAGATAATAATCTGCCCCCTTGTTTTTGCCACCAAAGTGGATAACCTCACATTTATCTATATTATACTGCATCTGCCACGCATCTGCCCACTCACTCAACCTGTCCAGGTCACCCTGCAACCTCCTAACATCCTCTTCACAGTTCGCACTGCCACCCAGCTTTGTGTCATCCGCAAACTTGTTAGTGGTGCTCCTAATTCCCTCTTGCCACTCCAAATCATTAATATATATGGTAAACAGTTGCGGCCCCAGCACCGAGCCTTGCGGCACTCCACTCGCCACTGCCTGCCATTCTGAAAAGGACCTGTTCACTCCTACTCTTTGCTTCCAGTCTGCCAACCAATTGTCTATCCATGTCAACACCCTACCCCCATAGTTCCCCAGTCCCACCACCCAATGTGTGGAAACGTTGCCCCTTAGATTAACAAACTCTTTCTAATCTCACCTTAAACATATGTCCTATAAGGCCACAGGGGGGACGTGTAAACTCCTTGATTGAGCCCGTGCCTCTGGCGCTGTGAGGCAGCAACTCTACCGCTGCGCCACCGTGCCTCCCTATACACTGCTCGATCCACCGGGTGCTTTAACCCCTGGATGTGGATGATCAGTGTGTGACTATGGTCTGGGACTGTAAGGACGTCTGGGGATGTTGCTGCTGTCCCAGCTCCACAGCCCTCTGTTCCTCTTCCTCGCTCGGAAACAGGCCATCCCGGCAACTTGCACTGTCCTACACACACTGGGGACAATTTACAATGACACCAAGCCGATTCACCTACAAACCTGCACGTCTTTGGAGTGTGGGAGGAAACCGGAGATCGTGCAGAAAACCCACGAGCGTCACGGGCAGGACGTACAAACTCCGCACAGACAGCAACCGAGGTCAGGATCGAACCCGGGTCTCAGGCACCGTGCCGCCCACGGTGTAACAATGTTCTTGTTTTCTTGGCAGCAAGTCAAGCTTCTGAAGAGCCCGGTGAAAAGGAGGTCGGCTCTCTTCCTGAGAACCCACGGCAGCTCGGACGGCCAGCTGGATGGCAGACCCCGCTGGTGAGTGCAGCCCCTCCAACACCTCATCTTTTTTCATTTCGTTTAGTTTAGAGATACAGCGCTAGACACAGGCCCTTCGGCCCACCGGCTCCGTGCCGGCCAACGATCCCAGCACATTGACACTATCCCACACACACACGAGGGACAATTTACATTTATACCAACCCAAATCAGCCTACAAAGCTGCGTATGAAGGAACTGCAGATGCTGGTTTAAAGCAAAGGTATACACAAAATGCTGGAGTAACTCAGCCGGACAGGCAGCATCTCTGGAGAGAAGGAATGGGTGATGTTTCAGGTCTGAAGAAGGGTCTCGACCCGAAACGACGCCTCTCCATAGATGCTGCCTGTCCCGCTGAGTTACTCCAGCATTTTGTGTCTACCTGCCGTCTACAAACCTGTATGTGTTGGGAGTGTGGGACGAAACGGAAGATCTGGGAGAAAGCCCGGGCAGGTGACGGGGAGAAGCTACTGGCCACGTCTTCCTCAGTGATCCCACGGTCCTTTGTTGTCACGTTTGCACTGGGCAGTGACATTCATTTGCACGACTACATACTCTCAGTTGCTACAATTTTGACGCAGTTTTTTCAAAAAAGTAACGGAACAAAAACAGAGAACACAAACAGCCCGAAGAGCAAAGTCCGGTCCACGTGTTGGAAGACCCGGGGCGCCCGCGATCCAAGTACCACCCCCCCCCGCAGCCGACGTCCCTCTCCTGATGGTCACCCGGGGCAACACAGTGGCGCAGCGGTAGAGTCGCTGCCTCACAGCGCCAGGGACCCAGGTTCAATCCTGACTACGGGTTCTGTCTGCACGGAATTTGTACGTTCTCCCTGTGACCTGCGTGGGTTTCTCCGGGTGCTCTGGTTTCATCCCACACTCCAAAGATGTACAGGTTCGTAGGCTAATTGGCTTGGTATAATAGAAAGTTATTCCTAGTGTGTGTAGGATAATGCTAGTGTAGAGGGATTGCTGGTCGGAGTGGGCTGAAGGGCCTGTTTCCATGCTGTATTTCTAAACTAAACTAAACTCACCTTAAAGCTATAGTGACTGTCTACCCGAGCTATGCCACTCATATGCCGCTTTTTTACATACTCCTGATTTTGAGCATTTTGGTTTGTTTCTGGAAATGTATGTGACGCATAGTTGATCAAGAAGGGACGAGAGGCCATGTGATAATAACTCCTGAGGGCCGGCCAACACGGGATGACATCTCGTGAGCCAAATCTATCAGACAGATCCATCTGCTCCTCGCAATTAAACAGTCAGCTGCTGTAAACTGTTATTTATATTCAGACCGTTCAGGCATTCAGCTTGATTAAGATTTGTTAAACAGCTCAGTTTGTGGTAAGCATCATTTGTTGACAGCACATTGCAGGTCACATGACTGATGAGTTAAGGAGGCAGCACAGTGGCACGCAAGGGCGACACGGTGGTGCAGCGGTAGAGTTGCTGCCTCACCGCGCCAGAGACCCGGGTCCCATCCTGACGACCGGCTCTGGCTGTACAGAGTTTGTACGTTCTCCCCGTGACCTGCGTGGGTTTTCTCCGGGTGCTCCGGTTTCCTCCCGCACTCCAAAGACGTGCATTGTAGGCTAATTGGCTTGGTATAACAGTAAATGATCCCTAGTGTGTGTAGGATAGTGTTAGTGTACAGGGATTGCTGGCCGGCACGGACCTGGTGGGCCGAAGGGCCTGTTTCCGCGTTGTATCTCCAAACTGAACTAAACTAAACTAATTTCAAAGGTTGAGCAGGACAAAGAACAGGTATCAACAGTGGAGGAGTTAAACTCAGGAATGTTCAAGAGATCAGGACTAGTGGACAATGGAAAGGAAGTCGACCTTCATAACCTGGACCTAACATCAACTATGTTTGACCTGCCCAGAAAGCAAAAAGCGTTTCACTGCAGCTTAGTCCACGAGACGCTAACAAACTAGTCAAGAGTCAGGTCAGGAGTGTTTTACTGTCATAGAACAGAAACAGAACAATGACATTCTTACTTGCAGCAGGACAACAGAATATTAAACACAGTACTCTGTAAAACCCATCATAAACAACAACAACAAAAGTTCAGTTTGTATTAAAAAAACAAACAGACAAATGAACAATACTAATGCTAAACTAAACTAAGACGTGTGGGTTTGTAGGTTAATTGGCCTCTGTAAATTGCCCATAATGTGTAGGGAGTGGATGAGAAAGTGGGATCACATACAGCTAGTTTGTTGCGTTTGTTGGCACTGGGCCACGTGCAGGCAGATAAGAGTTGGTCTTGGCATCATGTTGGGCACAGACATTGTGGGCTGAAGGGCCTGTTCCTGTGCTGCACTGTGATCTATGGTCTATATTATCACCGGACCAGACTCTTCAATGACAGCCCCCCATGTGCTGATGAAGGGTTTATTTTACAGCGATTCACATTCATCACCTGCCATTTGTTTCCGTCAGAGGAACCTTGGCACAAACCACCAAGAAGTTGAACTTAATCAGGCTGGAGGCCGATTATGCTGAATATAAATAACTGATTAGGGCAGCAGACTGTTTAGTAGAGATGAGCAGATGTGTCTGCGTGGCAGATGTATCTGCTGATGCATGGGTCAACATTAAACTTCTCAGCGTTACAAATCCCTACCACAGCCCCCCCCCCCCCCCCCCCCCCTCCTCCCATCCTGTAGTACCCCCTTTTGTGGTTCACTCCTCTTGTCCTGACCTTCCACCCTTCCCATATCTAACTAGTCCACAGTCATAAAGTCATAGACTCATATAAAATAGAAACCGGCTCTTTGGCCCAACTTGCCCACGCCAACCAACATGGCCCATCTACACTAGTCCCGCCTGCCCATGTTTGGCCCATATCCCTCTAAACCTTTCCCATCCGCGTACCTGTCTTTTAAATGCTGTTATAGTCCCATCTTCACCTACCTCCCCCGGCTGCTCGTTCCACACACCCACCAGCCGTTAAATCAATTGATTCCAGTAACTTTCCCACCTTCCAAGTTAAACTTATGGGCCTGTCCCACTAGCCGATTTTTTAGGCAACTGCCGGCGACTGTCAGAGTTGTAACCGGTCGCCGAAAAACCAGCGGCAACCTGCGTCCTCCTGGCGACAACCTACGACAGCCCCAACGTCAGGAGAAGTCAAGCTACGCTCACTGGCGTCAAACCCACTGTCACCGAACATTTTTCAACACGCTGAAAATTTAGCGGCGACCAGAAAGATGCTACGCCTTTTTGCGCGACTGAGGAGACGACTCCAGGCGAACATGTGGCGACAAACTAGTCGCCTGCAGTTGAGTAAAAAATGGTGCCTTGCCGCACCAGAGACTCGGGTTCTGTGAGGCAGTGGCTCTACCCGCTGTGCCAAGGTGTGGCCCAGTATCTGCCCTCTTCCACTCCTGGCCTAGTGAACATTACCAACAAATAACAATATATGGAACAGTTGATGCATTGTTCCTACACCTACTCATGTCTGAACCTCCCTATAAAACCCTCAGCCACCCTATCTTCATTCAATATTTGTTCCTTAACATGTTCCTCTGGTCAGTTTTGAGTTTGCAGCTCCTAAGATTTCCGCAGTCCAGTGACAGGAACATCCTGGGACAGTTTACTATGTCTAAGTTGCTACATAAATGCAAATTGTTGGTGCACAGCATCTGCAGAGAACATGGATGGGCTACGTATCGGAGTATCGCTATGTCTTTCTGACCCGTCTCATTAACTATCCATGTCCTCCAGAGATGCTTCCTGACCCGCTGAGTAGCTCCAGCACTGAGTAGCTCCAGTCTTAAAAAGGAATGAATAAAACATGCTTATACAGAATCTCTCTTAGGTTAAGGGGAATAGATCGGGTCGGCGCGCTGAATCCTTTACCCAGAGTAGGGGAACCAAGAGCCAGAGTGCGGCACGGTGGCGCAGCGGTAGAGTTGCTGCCTCACAGCGCCAGAGACCCGGGTTCCATCCTGACTACAGGTGCTTATCTGTACGGAGTTTGTACCTTCTCCCCGTGACCTGCGTGGGTTTTCTCCTGGATCTCTGGTTTACTCCCACACTCCAAAGACGTACATGGAGTAAATGTAAATTATCCAGGCAGTGAAGAAAGCA